>NW_026728442.1:0-55023 GCF_030684315.1 Stegostoma tigrinum | reverse complement strand
GCGGATCTCTAGCAGAAGGCAAACCCAGCCAATGAGGGACAGGAATACCACGCCGTCGGAGAGTTTGCGCCAAGGGGAGCGGCCGCTGTCGGAGGGTCAGCTCCGAGGGGGAGCGGGCGCTGACGGAGGGTCGGCGCCAAGGGGAGCGGGCGCTGTCGGAGGGTCAGAGCTGAGGGAGCGGGCACCATTGGAGGGTCAGGGCCGAGGAGAGCGGGAGCCAGAGAGTCAGTGCCGAGGGGAGCAGGCGCTGTCGAGGGTCAGGGCCGGTAAAACATTACCTTGGCGAGCCTGGCTGTCGGTTGCTGGTGGGTGCCCGCTCTCGTTTGCCATTCCGGCTGACTGGCGAGACGATAAGCGCAGACAATTCCCCGGAATCCCGCTCCTGGAAGGACAATGAAGACGGATTGAGTGGGAAGCTGGTGCCAATGTCCACAGTGACCGAAGGAAGGAGGGGGTGCAAGCACGGGGAGGAAGGAGAGGGTGAGCGCAGGAGGAGAGGGCGAGGGCGAGCGCGGGGAGGGAGCGAGGGCTGAGCGCGGGGAGGAGCGGAGAGCGAGGGCGAGTGCGGGGAGGGAGCGAGGGCGAGGGCTGAGCGCGGGGAGGGAGCGAGGGCGAGCGCGGGGAGGGAGCGAGGGCGAGCGCGGGGAGGAAGCGAGGGCGAGGGCGAGCGCGGGGAGGAGCGAGAGCGAGGGCGAGCGCGGGGAGGGAGCGAGGGCGAGGGCGAGCGCGGGGAGGGAGCGAGGGCGAGGGCGAGCGCGGGGAGGGAGCGAGAGCGAGGGCGAGCGCGGGGAGGGAGCGAGGGCGAGGGCGAGCGAGGGCGAGGGCGAGCGCGGGGAGGGAGCGAGGGCGAGGGCGAGCGCGGGGAGGGAGCGAGGGCGAGGGCGAGCGCGGGGAGGGAGCGAGGGCGAGGGCGAGCGCGGGGAGGGAGCGAGGGCGAGGGCGAGCGCGGGGAGGGAGCGAGAGCGAGGGCGAGGGCGAGCGCGGGAGGGAGCGAGAGCGAGGGCGAGCGCGGGAGGGAGCGAGAGCGAGGGCGAGCGCGGGGAGGGAGCGAGGGCGAGCGCGGGGAGGGAGCGAGCGAGGGCGAGCGCGGGAGGGAGCGAGGGCGAGCGCAGGGAGGGAGCGAGGGCGAGCGCAGGGAGGTTGCGAGAGCGAGAGCCAGGACGAGCGCGGGGAGGAGGGAGCGAGAGCCAGGATGAGCGCAGGGAGGAGGGAGCGAGAGCCAGAGCGAGCGTGGGGAGGAGGGAGCGAGAGCCAGAGCGAGCGCGGGGAGGAGGGAGCGAGAGCCAGGGGCGAGCGCGGGAGGAGGGAGCGAGAGCGAGTGCAGGGAGTGAGCGAGGGCGAGCACGGGGAGGGAGCGAGGGCGAGAGCGAGGGCGGGGAGTGAGCGAGATCCAGGACGAGCACGGGGAGGAGGGAGTGAGAGCGAGGGCAAGTGGGGGGAGGGAGTGAGGGCGAGCGCGGGGAGGGAGGGAGAGCCAGGACGAGCGCGGGGAGGAGTGTGCGAGAGCCAGGGCGAGCGCGGGAGAGTGCAAGAGCGAGGGTGAGCGTGGGGAGGAGGGAGTGAGAGCGAGGGGGAGTGCGGGGAGTGAGCGAGAGCCAGGACGAGCGCGGGGACGAGGGAGCAAGAGCCAGAGCGAGCGCGGGGAGGAGGGAGCGAGAGCGAGGGCGAGCGCGGGGAGGGAGCGAGGGCGAGCGCAGGGAGGTTGCGAGAGCGAGGGCGAGCGCGGGGAGGAGGGAGCGAGAGCCAGAGCGAGCGCGGGGAGGAGGGAGCGAGAGCCAGAGCGAGCGCGGGGAGGAGGAGCGAGAGCGAGGGCGTGCACGGGGAGGAGGGAGCGACGAGCGAGAGCGTGCACGGGGAGGGAGCGAGGGCGAGTGAGGGTGGTTGCGAGAGCGAGGACAAGCGCGGGAAGGACGGAGCGAAAGCCAGAGCGAGCGCGGTGAGGAGGGAGCGAGAGCGAGGGCGAGCGCGGGGAGGGAGCGAGGGCGAACGCAGGAGGTTGCGAGAGCGAGGGCGAGCGCGGGAGTGAGCGAGAGCCAGGACGAGCGCGGGGAGGAGGGAGTGAGAGCGAGGGGGAGCGCGGGGAGTGAGCGAGAGCCAGGACGAGCGTGGGGAGGAGGGAGCGAGAGCCAGAACGAGCGTGGGGAGGAGGGAGCGAGAGCCAGAGCGAGCGCGGGAGGAGGGAGCGAGGGCGAGCGACGGGAGGGTGCGAGAGCGAGCGCAGGGTGGTTGCGAGAGCGAGGGCGAGCGCGGGGAGGAGGGAGCAAGAGCGAGGGCGAGCGCGGGGAGTGAGCGAGAGCCAGGACGAGCGTGGGAGGAGGGAGCGAGAGCTAGAGCGAGCGCAGGGAGGAGGGAGCGAGAGCTGAGGGCGAGCGCGGGGAAGTGAGCGGGAGCCAGGATGAGCGCAGGGAGGAGGAAGCAAGAGCGCGGAGGGAGCAAGAGCGAGGGCGAGCGCGGGGAGGGAGGCAGGGAGTTTCAGGTGATGAGACAGAGACAGAGTCTCACTGTTCCAGCTGACCCCACCTTGCTCCCTTGATACCTGAGGGGAGGGCTGTGGGCACTTCCGACTGGCGTGTCTCTCTGTCAGGTCCCGTTTCATCCGGGAGACAGCGAGCAATGGGACGCAGGCTCGGGATCGCAGGGCAGCATCTGAAACACAACACACAACAGTTCAGACACTTCACAACCAAACAACACCGCCTCCCCCCTCCCATAGACCTGTATCCGTCCCCAAACTAATCCACTGCCCCGCTCCCTCCCCATAGCCTGTATCCGTCCCCAAACTAATCCACTGCCCCGCTCCCTCCCCATAGCCCTGTATCCATCCCAAACTAATCCCACTGCCCCGCTCCCTCCCCATAGCCCTGTATCCGTCCCCAAACTAATCCCACTGTCCCCGCTCCCTCCCCATAGCCCTGTATCCATCCCCAGTGTCCCATGAGCGCTCTCTCTCTGCAAGGCACAGTGTGATCCCATTATTTACCGCAGTCTGGAGACGTTCTGCCTGGTGTTCTGATGTGTCCTGCTTCACCAGGACTGATGTCATCTGCCGGTGGATACCTGTTTCTTCCAATGACTGCCTCTGTGGAAACACAGCGTGTTTGGGGCCGTTGGGGAGATTAAAACGCAGAGAAGCAGTCCCTTGCGCCACCTCCCTCCCCGCAGCATCAAACTAGCCTGTCCCTGGACCGTTCCCGAGTGATACAGCTCCTTCTTTCGCCCTCAACGGTTCCAGCATAATGGTCGCTTTCATTGTGGAAGGGTTGGCGCTGAGGGGACCGAGACCCGCAGGAGGGTCGGCATCGAGGGGAGCGGGCACAGTCTTCCCAATTTCTTTGTTCTAAATTCTCTTGCTCTCACTTGCTGTGGGCCTACATTCCTCTTTAACCCTGCGTTCCCATCACCTGGCTCAAGAAGCTCTTACAGTCTGCTTCATGTTGCTGGTCTATTTGCAAACACAGTCTTCCCAATCCCTTTGCCCAATCAGGCTGTTGGCCCTCCTTTGCCTGGGTGCTCAACTGCTCCCGATCATGAGGTCTGTCGCTTTTCTCTGGAAACTTCATACACCAATTCTGTACCGTTTGGATAATTTGATGTCTGCATCATTTGGTCTTTCGTCTGGGACACGGTATCTATTGTAAGTTATACATATTGGTTCTGGTTACAGCAGTCCTAGCCTAGCTGCGGTGAAATCTCGTTGTTCCTGATCCACCATTGGCACAGTGCCACTTGAGGTACCCCTTACCCGCATCCGCTCGCTGCACGTCTCCTTGATCACAGTGGGACGTTCGTGGGCTTCAGACAAGGGAGATGTCTTGAGGGGCAGTTTCTGCAGGAGGAGGGAGCGAGAGAAGGAGCGCGGTCAGCAAATTCATCCGGACCAGGCCGAAACTTCAACGCAAACAGCACGGTGCGGTGGGGGGGGGGGCGAACGAGACAGGGCTGAAGAATAGGACGGTGGGGAAGGTGGGGGGAGAGGTGAGGGGGTGCAGAGAACAGAAGGGGAGACAGATGGCAGGTGTGAGAGAGGGCGATGGAGAGAGAGAGAGTGGGATGGAAAGAGAGTGAGGGGGATGGGGGGGAGAGAGAGAGCGCGAGAGAGAGAGAGAGAGAGGGAATGGGGAGCTGGGGGGCGAAATAGGGAACTGGGGGGTGGGAAATGGGGAATGGGGAGGGGGGAGGGTGGGGAGAAGCAGGGACAGGGTGGATGCTGTAACTGGCTCCTTACCTCTGGGGCCTGGAGGTTGCTGATGTCTCTTTGGGGCCTGAGCTGGGAGTCGTGGCTGAAAGTGTGGGCTGTCTCCCGGCCCTCACACTCCTGGACCTGCTGTGGTGGAGAGAGGGAGGATTTAAGAGATGGAGAACATGCACAGGAAGATCCCACCGCACTGCACGCTCTCTCTCTCTCTCTCCTGCTGCCTGCCTCTGGATATACCCCAGCTGGGGGAGGCAGTAAATCTCAACGCCAACCTTCACCTACCTCCAACCATGTTCTCCCCTCTAACTTTCCGGCTCAGCATCCCCACAATCTCTCTCCCATGCTCCCTATCCCAAACACCAAATCCGCATGCGCTGCCCCATCTCTCTCCCCTCCTCTCACATTCACGCCCCTGGCCTTCCCTCCCAACACTCGCTCCCCCTTTCTATCAGCACTCCGCTCCACTCTCTTCCTGTGTGTGCGCGTCTGCGAGTCAGAGAAAACGGGTGAGAGTGAGAGAGCGAGAGTGAGAGAGCCAGACAGACACCGAGAGCGAGAGCGAAACCTACACTGACACCAAGAGCGAGAGCGGGACGGGATGGGAGGGAGGGAGCGTGAGAGCGGGGCGGGGCGGAGCGTGAGGAGGGAGCATGAGAGCGGGGCGGGGCGGATCGTGAGGGAGGGAGCGTGAGAGCTGGGCGGGGCGGAGCGTGAGGGAGCGAAAGTGAGAGCGGGGCGGGGCGGAGCGTGAGGGAGGGAGCGTGAGAGCGGGGCGGGGCGTGAGGGAGGGAGCGTGAGAGCGGGGCGGGGCGGGAGGGAGGGAGCGTGAGAGTGGAGCGGGGCAGGAGGGAGGGAGAGAGCGCGAGAGCGGGACGGGGCGGGAGGGCGGGAGAGAGCGCGAGAGCGGGACGGGGCGGGAGGGCGGGAGGGAGCGCGAGAGCGGGATGGGGCGGGCGGGCGGGAGGGAGCGCGAGGAGCGGGACGGGACGGGGCGGGCGGGCGGGAGGGAGCGCGAGAGCGGGGCGGGCGGGTGGGAGGGAGCGCGAGAGCGGGACCGGGCGGGCGGGCGGGAGGGAGCGCGAGAGCGGGACGTGGCTGGAGGGAGCGCGAGAGCGGGACGGGGTGAGCGGGAGGAGCGAAAGTGAGAGCGGGGCGGGGCGGAGCGTGACGGAGGGAGCGTGAGAGCGGGGCGGGGCGTGAGGGAGGGAGCGTGAGAGCGGGACGGGGCGGGAGGGAGGATCCTGAGAGCGGGACGGGGCGGGGCGGGAGGGAGCGTGAGAGCGAGACGGGGCGGGAGGGAGGGAACGTTTGAGCGGGACGGGGCGGGCGGGAGGGAGGGAGCGTGAGGGCGGGGCAGAGCGTGAGGGAGGGAGCGTGAGAGCGGGGCGGGGCGGAGCGTGAGGGAGGGAGCGTGAGAGCGGGACGGGGCGGGAGGGAGCGTGAGAGCGGGGCGGGGCGGGGCGGGAGGGAGCGTGAGAGCGGGGCGGGGCGGGAGGGAGGGAGCGTGAGAGCGGGGCGGGGCGGGAGGGAGGGAGCGCGAGAGCGGGGCGGGGCGGGAGGGAGGGAGCGCGAGAGCGGGGCGGGGTGGCGGGCGGGAGGGAGCGCGAGAGCGGGACGGGGCGGGCCGGGCGGGAGGGAGCGCGAGAGCGGGACGGGGCGGGCGGGCGGGAGGGAGCGCGAGAGCGGGACGGGGCGGGCGGCGGGAGGGAGCGCGAGAGCGGGACAGGGAGCGCGAGAGCGGGACGGGGCGGGGCGGGCGGGAGGGAGCGCGAGAGCGGGACGGGGCGGGCGGGAGGGAGGGAGCGCGAGAGCGGGGCGGGGCGGAGCGTGAGGGAGGGAGCGTGAGGGCGGAGCGGGGCGGAGCGTGAGGGAGGGAGCGTGAGAGCGGGGCGGGGCGGATCGTGAGGGAGGGAGCGTGAGAGACGGGCGGGGCGGAGCGTGAGGGAGGGAGCGTGAGGGCGGGGCGGGGCGGAGCGTGAGGGAGGGAGCGTGAGAGCGGGGCGGGGCGTGAGGGAGGGAGCGTGAGAGCGGGGCGGGGCGGGAGGGAGGGAGCGTGAGAGCGGGGCGGGGCGGGAGGGAGGGAGCGTGAGAGCGGGGCGGGGCGGGAGGGAGGGAGCGTGAGAGCGGGGCGGGGCGGGAGGGAGGGAGCGCGAGAGCGGGCCGGGGCGGGGCGGGAGGGAGCGCGAGAGCGGGATGGGGCGGGCGGGCGGGAGGGAGCGCGAGAGCGGGATGGGGCGGGCGGGCGGGAGGGAGCGCGAGAGCGGGACGGGACGGGGCGGGCGGGCGGGAGGGAGGGAGCGCGAGAGCGGGACGGGGCGGGCGGACGGGAGGGAGCGCGAGAGCGGGACGGGGCGGGCGGACGGGAGGGAGCGCGAGAGCGGGGCGGGCGGGTGGGAGGGAGCGCGAGAGCGGGACCGGGCGGGCGGGCGGGAGGGAGCGCGAGAGCGGGACGGGGCTGGAGGGAGCGCGAGAGCGGGACGGGGTGAGCGGGAGGGAGCGAAAGTGAGAGCGGGGCGGGGCGGAGCGTGAGGGAGGGAGCGTGAGAGCGGGGCGGGGCGGATCGTGAGGGAGGGAGCGTGAGAGCGGGACGGGGCGTGAGGGAGGGAGAGTGAGAGCGGGATGGGGCGGGAGGGAGGGATCCTGAGAGCGGGACGGGGCGGGGCGGGGCGGGAGGGAGCGTGAGAGCGAGACGGGGCGGGAGGGAGGGAACGTTTGAGCGGGACGGGGCGGGCGGGAGGGAGGGAGCGTGAGAGCGGGGCGGGGTGGAGCGTGAGGGAGCGTGAGAGCGGGGCGGGGCGGAGCGTGAGGGAGGGAGCGTGAGAGCGGGGCGGGGCGGGAGGGAGCGTGAGAGCGGGGCGGGGTGGGAGGGAGGGAGCGTGAGAGCGGGGCGGGGCGGGAGGGAGGGAGCGTGAGCGCGGGGCGGGGCGGGAGGGAGGGAGCGTGAGAGCGGGGCGGGGCGGGAGGGAGGGAGCGTGAGAGCGGGGCGGGGCGGGAGGGAGGGAGCGTGAGAGCGGGGCGGGGCGGGAGGGAGGGAGCGTGAGAGCGGGGCGGGGCGGGAGGGAGGGAGCGCGAGAGCGGGGCGGGGCGGGCGGGGCGGGAGGGAGCGCGAGAGCGGGACGGGGCGGGCGGGCGCGTGAGAGCGGGACGGGGCGGGCGGGCGGGAGGGAGCGCGAGAGCGGGACGGGGCGGGCGGGCGGGAGGGAGCGCGAGAGCGGGACGGGGCGGGCGGGGGGGGAGGGAGCGCGAGAGCGGGGCGGGCGGGCAGGCGGGAGGGAGCGCGAGAGCGGGGCGGGCGGGCGGGAGGGAGCGCGAGAGCGGGACGGGGCGGGCGGGCGGGAGGGAGCGCGAGAGCGGGACGGGGCTGGAGGGAGCGTGAGAGCCGGACGGGGTGAGCGGGCGGGAGCGAAGGTGAGAGCGGGGCGGGGCGGAGCGTGAGGGAGGGAGCGTGAGAGCGGGGCGGGGCGGAGCGTGAGGGAGGGAGCGTGAGAGCGGGACGGGGCGTGAGGGAGGGAGCGTGAGAGCGGGACGGGGCGGGAGGGAGGGAGGGAGCGTGAGAGCGGGACGGGGCGGGAGGGAGGGAGCTTGAGAGCGGGACGGGGCGGGAGGGAGGGAGCGTGAGAGCGCGACGGGGCGGGAGGGAGGGATCCTGAGAGCGGGACGGGGCGGGGCGGGGCGGGAGGGAGAGAGGGAGCGTGAGAGCGAGACGGGGCGGGAGGGAGGGAACGTTTGAGCGGGACGGGGCGGGCGGGAGGGAGGGAGCCTGAGAGCGGGGCGGGGCGGAGCGTGAGGGAGGGAGCGTGAGAGCGGGGCGGGGCGGAGCGTGAGGGAGGGAGCGTGAGAGCGGGGCGGGGCGGAGCGTGAGGGAGGGAGCGTGAGAGCGGGGCGGGGCGGATCTTGAGCGAGGGAGCGTGAGAGCGGGGCGGGGCGGGCGGGCGGGCGGGAGGGAGCGTGAGAGCGGGGCGGGGCGGGAGGGAGGGAGCGTGAGAGCGGGGCGGGGCGGGAGGGAGGGAGCGTGAGAGCGGGGCGGGGCGGGAGGGAGGGAGCGTGAGAGTGGGGCGGGGCAGGAGGGAGGGAGCGCGAGAGCGGGACGGGGCGGGCGGGGCGGGAGGGAGCGCGAGAGCGGGACGGGGCGGGAGGGCGGGAGGGAGCGCGAGAGCGGGATGGGGCGGGCGGGCGGGAGGGAGCGCGAGAGCGGGATGGGGCGGGCGGGCGGGAGGGAGCACGAGAGCGGGACTGGACGGGGCGGGCGGGCGGGAGGGAGCGCGAGAGCGGGACGGGGCGGGCGGGCGGGAGGGAGCGCGAGAGCGGGGCGGGCGGGCGGGTGGGAGGGAGCGCGAGAGCGGGACCGGGCGGGCGGGCGGGAGGGAGCGCGAGAGCGGGACGGGGCTGGAGGGAGCGCGAGAGCGGGACGGGGTGAGCGGGAGGGAGCGAAAGTGAGAGCGGGGCGGGGCGGATCGTGAGGGAGGGAGCGTGAGAGCGGGACGGGGCGTGAGGGAGGGAGCGTGAGAGCGGGACGGGGCGGGAGGGAGGGATCCTGAGAGCGGGACGGGGCGGGGCGGGGCGGGAGGGAGGGAACGTTTGAGCGGGACCGGGCGGGCGGGAGGGAGGGAGCCTGAGAGCGGGGCGGGGCGGAGCGTGACGGAGGGAGCGTGAGAGCGGGGCGGGGCGGATCTTGAGCGAGGGAGCGTGAGAGCGGGGCGGGGCGGATCGTGAGGGAGGGAGCGTGAGAGCGGGACGGGGCGTGAGAGAGGGAGCGCGAGAGCGGGACGGGGCGGGCCGGCGGGAGGGAGCGCGAGAGCGGGACGGGGCGGGCGGGCGGGAGGGAGCGCGAGAGCGGGACGGGGCTGGAGGGAGCGTGAGAGCGGGACGGGGCGGAGCGTGAGGGAGGGAGCGTGAGAGCGGGGCGGAGCGTGAAGGAGGGAGCGTGAGAGCGGGACGGGGCGTGAGGGAGGGAGCGTGAGAGCGGGACGGGGCGGGAGGGAGGGAGCGTGAGAGCGGGAGGGAGGGAGCGTGAGAGCGGGACGGGGCGGGAGGGAGGGAGCGTGAGAGCGGGACGGGGCGGGAGGGAGGGAGCGTGAGAGCGGGACGGGGCGGGAGGGAGGGAGCGTGAGAGCGGGAGGGAGGGAGCGTGAGAGCGGGAGGGAGGGAGCGTGAGAGCGGGACGGGGCGGGAGGGAGGGAGCGTGAGAGCGGGAGGGAGGGAGCGTGAGAGCGGGACGGGGCGGGAGGGAGGGAGCGTGAGAGCGGGACGGGGCGGGAGGGAGGGATCCTGAGAGCGGGACGGGGCGGGGCGGGGCGGGAGGGAGGGAGGGAGCGTGAGAGCGAGACGGGGCGGGAGGGAGGGAACGTTTGAGCGGGACGGGGCGGGCGGGAGGGAGGGAGCCTGAGAGCGGGGCGGGGCGGAGCGTGAGGGAGGGAGCGTGAGAGCGGGGCGGGGCGGATCTCGAGCGAGGGAGCGTGAGAGCGGGGCGGGGCGGATCGTGAGGGTGGGAGCGTGAGAGCGGGACGGGGCGTGAGAGAGGGAGCGTGAGAGCGGGACGGGGCGGGAGGGAGGGATCCTGAGAGCGGGGCGGGGCGGGGCGGGACGGGAGGGAGGGATCCTGAGAGCGGGACGGGGCGGGGCGGGAGGGAGGGATCCTGAGAGCGGGACGGGGCGGGCGGGAGGGAGGAAGCGCGAGAGCGGGACGGGGCGGGCGGGAGGGAGGAAGCGCGAGAGCGGGACGGGGCGGGCGGGAGGGAGGAAGCGCGACAGCGGGACGGGGCGGGCGGGAGGGAGGGAGGGAGCGCGAGAGCGGGACGGGGCGGGCGGGCGGGAGGGAGGGAGCGCGAGAGCGGGACGGGGCGGGCGGGCGGGAGGGAGCGCGAGAGCGGGAGGGAGCGCGAGAGCGGGACGGGGCGGGCGGGAGGGAGCGCGAGAGCGGGACGGGGCGGGCGGGAGGGAGCGCGAGAGCGGGACGGGGCGGGCCGGCGGGAGGGAGCGCGAGAGCGGGACGGGGCGGGCGGGCGGGAGGGAGCGCGAGAGCGGGACGGGGCGGGCGGGCGGGAGGGAGCGCGAGAGCGGGACGGGGCGGGCGGGCGGGAGGGAGCGCGAGAGCGGGACAGGGCAGGCGGGGGGGAGGGAGCGCGAGAGCGGGGCGGGCGGGCGGGAGGGAGCGCGAGAGCGGGGCGGGCGGGCGGGAGGGAGCGCGAGAGCGGGCGGGCGGGAGGGAGCGCGAGAGCGGGACGGGGCGGGCGGGCGGGAGGGAGCGCGATAGCGGGACGGGGCTGGAGGGAGCGTGAGAGCGGGACGGGGCGGAGCGTGAGGGAGGGAGCGTGAGAGCGGGGCGGAGCGTGAAGGAGGGAGCGTGAGAGCGGGACGGGGCGTGAGGGAGGGAGCGTGAGAGCTGGACGGGGCGGGAGGGAGGGAGCGTGAGAGCGGGAGGGAGGGAGCGTGAGAGCGGGACGGGGCGGGAGGGAGGGAGCGTGAGAGCGGGACGGGGCGGGAGGGAGGGAGCGTGAGAGCGGGACGGGGCGGGAGGGAGGGAGCGTGAGAGCGGGACGGGGTGGGAGGGAGGGAGCGTGAGAGCGGGACGGGGCGGGAGGGAGGGAGCGTGAGAGCGGGACGGGGCGGGAGGGAGGGATCCTGAGAGCGGGACGGGGCGGGGCGGGGCGGGAGGGAGGGAGGGAGCGTGAGAGCGAGACGGGGCGGGAGGGAGGGAACGTTTGAGCGGGACGGGGCGGGCGGGAGGGAGGGAGCCTGAGAGCGGGGCGGGGCGGAGCGTGAGGGAGGGAGCCTGAGAGCGGGGCGGGGCGGAGCGTGAGGGAGGGAGCGTGAGAGCGGGGCGGGGCGGAGCGTGACGGAGGGAGCGTGAGAGCGGGGCGGGGCGGATCTCGAGCGAGGGAGCGTGAGAGCGGGGCGGGGCGGGAGGGAGGGATCCTGAGAGCGGGGCGGGGCGGGGCGGGACGGGAGGGAGGGATCCTGAGAGCGGGACGGGGCGGGGCGGGAGGGAGGGATCCTGAGAGCGGGACGGGGCGGGCGGGAGGGAGGAAGCGCGAGAGCGGGACGGGGCGGGCGGGAGGGAGGGAGCGCGAGAGCGGGAGGGAGCGTGAGAGCGGGGCAGGAGGGAGCGCGAGAGCAGGGCGGGGAAGGCGGGAGGGAGCGAGAGAGCGGGGCGGGGCAGGCGGGAGGGAGCGCGAGAGCGGGGCGGGGCAGGCGGGAGGGAGCGCGAGAGCGGGGAGGGGCGGGCGGGAGGGAGCGCGAGAGCGGGACGGGGCGGGCGGGAGCGCGAGAGCGGGACGGGGCGGGAGGGAGCGTGAGAGCGGGACGGGGCGGGAGGGAGCGCGAGAGTGGGACGGGGCAGAAGGGAGGGAGGGAGCGTGTGGGCGGGACGGGGCGGGAGGGAGTGCGGGAGCGGGACAGGGCGGGATCGAGCGCGAGAGCGGGACGGGGCTGGGCGGGCGGGAGGGAGCGCGAGAGCGGGACGGGGCTGGGCGGGCGGGAGGGAGCGCGAGAGCGGGACGGGGCGGATGGGACGGGGGCGGGAGGGAGCGCGAGGGCGGGGCGTGCGGGAGGGAGCGCGAGAGCGGGACGGGGCGGGCGGGGCGGGAGGGAGCGCGAGAGCGGGACGGGGCGGGCGGGCGGGAGGGAGGGCGAGAGCGGGACGGGGCGGGCGGGCGGGAGGGAGCGCGAGAGCGGGACGGGGCGGGCGGGCGGGAGGGAGCGCGAGAGCGGGACGGGGCGGGCGGGCGGGAGGGAGCGCGAGAGCGGGACGGGGCGGGCGGGCGGGAGGGAGCGCGAGAGCGGGACGGGGTGGGCGGGCAGGAGGGAGCGCGAGAGCGGGGCGGGGCGGAGCGTGAGGGAGGGAGCGTGAGAGCGGGGCGGGGCGGAGCGTGACGGAGGGAGCGTGAGAGCGGGGCGGGGCGGATCTTGAGTGAGGGAGCGTGAGAGCGGGGCGGGGCGGATCGTGAGGGAGGGAGCGTGAGAGCGGGACGGGGCGTGAGAGAGGGAGCGTGAGAGCGGGACGGGGCGGGAGGGAGGGATCCTGAGAGCGGGGCGGGGCGGGGCGGGACGGGAGGGAGGGATCCTGAGAGCGGGACGGGGCGGGGCGGGACGGGAGGGAGGGATCCTGAGAGCGGGACGGGGCGGGCGGGAGGGAGGGAGCGCGAGAGCGGGAGGGAGCGTGAGAGCGGGGCGGGAGGGAGCGAGAGAGCGGGGCGGGGCGGGGGGGCGGGAGGGAGCGCGAGCGCGGGGCGGGCGGGAGGGAGCACGAGAGCGGGGCGGGGCGGGCGGGAGGGAGCGCGAGAGCGGGACAGGGCAGGCGGGGGGGAGGGAGCGCGAGAGCGGGGCAGGCGGGGGGGAGGGAGCGCGAGAGCGGGGCGGGCGGGCGGGAGGGAGCGCGAGAGCGGGGCGGGCGGGCGGGAGGGAGCGCGAGAGCGGGCGGGCGGGAGGGAGCGCGAGAGCGGGGCGGGCGGGCGGGAGGGAGCGCGAGAGCGGGCGGGCGGGAGGGAGCGCGAGAGCGGGACGGGGCGGGCGGGCGGGAGGGAGCGCGATAGCGGGACGGGGCTGGAGGGAGCGTGAGAGCGGGACGGGGCGGAGCGTGAGGGAGGGAGCGTGAGAGCGGGGCGGAGCGTGAAGGAGGGAGCGTGAGAGCGGGACGGGGCGTGAGGGAGGGAGCGTGAGAGCTGGACGGGGCGGGAGGGAGGGAGCGTGAGAGCGGGAGGGAGGGAGCGTGAGAGCGGGACGGGGCGGGAGGGAGGGAGCGTGAGAGCGGGACGGGGCGGGAGGGAGGGAGCGTGAGAGCGGGACGGGGCGGGAGGGAGGGAGCGTGAGAGCGGGACGGGGCGGGAGGGAGGGAGCGTGAGAGCGGGACGGGGCGGGAGGGAGGGAGCGTGAGAGCGGGACGGGGCGGGAGGGAGGGATCCTGAGAGCGGGACGGGGCGGGGCGGGGCGGGAGGGAGGGAGGGAGCGTGAGAGCGAGACGGGGCGGGAGGGAGGGAACGTTTGAGCGGGACGGGGCGGGCGGGAGGGAGGGAGCCTGAGAGCGGGGCGGGGCGGAGCGTGAGGGAGGGAGCCTGAGAGCGGGGCGGGGCGGAGCGTGAGGGAGGGAGCGTGAGAGCGGGGCGGGGCGGAGCGTGACGGAGGGAGCGTGAGAGCGGGGCGGGGCGGATCTCGAGCGAGGGAGCGTGAGAGCGGGGCGGGGCGGGAGGGAGGGATCCTGAGAGCGGGGCGGGGCGGGGCGGGACGGGAGGGAGGGATCCTGAGAGCGGGACGGGGCGGGGCGGGAGGGAGGGATCCTGAGAGCGGGACGGGGCGGGCGGGAGGGAGGAAGCGCGAGAGCGGGACGGGGCGGGCGGGAGGGAGGGAGCGCGAGAGCGGGAGGGAGCGTGAGAGCGGGGCAGGAGGGAGCGCGAGAGCAGGGCGGGGAAGGCGGGAGGGAGCGAGAGAGCGGGGCGGGGCAGGCGGGAGGGAGCGCGAGAGCGGGGCGGGGCAGGCGGGAGGGAGCGCGAGAGCGGGGAGGGGCGGGCGGGAGGGAGCGCGAGAGCGGGACGGGGCGGGCGGGAGCGCGAGAGCGGGACGGGGCGGGAGGGAGCGTGAGAGCGGGACGGGGCGGGAGGGAGCGCGAGAGTGGGACGGGGCAGAAGGGAGGGAGGGAGCGTGTGGGCGGGACGGGGCGGGAGGGAGTGCGGGAGCGGGACAGGGCGGGATCGAGCGCGAGAGCGGGACGGGGCTGGGCGGGCGGGAGGGAGCGCGAGAGCGGGACGGGGCTGGGCGGGCGGGAGGGAGCGCGAGAGCGGGACGGGGCGGATGGGACGGGGGCGGGAGGGAGCGCGAGGGCGGGGCGTGCGGGAGGGAGCGCGAGAGCGGGACGGGGCGGGCGGGGCGGGAGGGAGCGCGAGAGCGGGACGGGGCGGGCGGGCGGGAGGGAGGGCGAGAGCGGGACGGGGCGGGCGGGCGGGAGGGAGCGCGAGAGCGGGACGGGGCGGGCGGGCGGGAGGGAGCGCGAGAGCGGGACGGGGCGGGCGGGCGGGAGGGAGCGCGAGAGCGGGACGGGGCGGGCGGGCGGGAGGGAGCGCGAGAGCGGGACGGGGTGGGCGGGCAGGAGGGAGCGCGAGAGCGGGGCGGGGCGGAGCGTGAGGGAGGGAGCGTGAGAGCGGGGCGGGGCGGAGCGTGACGGAGGGAGCGTGAGAGCGGGGCGGGGCGGATCTTGAGTGAGGGAGCGTGAGAGCGGGGCGGGGCGGATCGTGAGGGAGGGAGCGTGAGAGCGGGACGGGGCGTGAGAGAGGGAGCGTGAGAGCGGGACGGGGCGGGAGGGAGGGATCCTGAGAGCGGGGCGGGGCGGGGCGGGACGGGAGGGAGGGATCCTGAGAGCGGGACGGGGCGGGGCGGGACGGGAGGGAGGGATCCTGAGAGCGGGACGGGGCGGGCGGGAGGGAGGGAGCGCGAGAGCGGGAGGGAGCGTGAGAGCGGGGCGGGAGGGAGCGAGAGAGCGGGGCGGGGCGGGGGGGCGGGAGGGAGCGCGAGCGCGGGGCGGGCGGGAGGGAGCACGAGAGCGGGGCGGGGCGGGCGGGAGGGAGCGCGAGAGCGGGACAGGGCAGGCGGGGGGGAGGGAGCGCGAGAGCGGGGCAGGCGGGGGGGAGGGAGCGCGAGAGCGGGGCGGGCGGGCGGGAGGGAGCGCGAGAGCGGGGCGGGCGGGCGGGAGGGAGCGCGAGAGCGGGCGGGCGGGAGGGAGCGCGAGAGCGGGACGGGGCGGGCGGGCGGGAGGGAGCGCGATAGCGGGACGGGGCTGGAGGGAGCGTGAGAGCGGGACGGGGCGGAGCGTGAGGGAGGGAGCGTGAGAGCGGGGCGGAGCGTGAAGGAGGGAGCGTGAGAGCGGGACGGGGCGTGAGGGAGGGAGCGTGAGAGCTGGACGGGGCGGGAGGGAGGGAGCGTGAGAGCGGGAGGGAGGGAGCGTGAGAGCGGGACGGGGCGGGAGGGAGGGAGCGTGAGAGCGGGACGGGGCGGGAGGGAGGGAGTGTGAGAGCGGGACGGGGCGGGAGGGAGGGAGCGTGAGAGCGGGACGGGGTGGGAGGGAGGGAGCGTGAGAGCGGGACGGGGCGGGAGGGAGGGAGCGTGAGAGCGGGACGGGGCGGGAGGGAGGGATCCTGAGAGCGGGACGGGGCGGGGCGGGGCGGGAGGGAGGGAGGGAGCGTGAGAGCGAGACGGGGCGGGAGGGAGGGAACGTTTGAGCGGGACGGGGCGGGCGGGAGGGAGGGAGCCTGAGAGCGGGGCGGGGCGGAGCGTGAGGGAGGGAGCCTGAGAGCGGGGCGGGGCGGAGCGTGAGGGAGGGAGCGTGAGAGCGGGGCGGGGCGGAGCGTGACGGAGGGAGCGTGAGAGCGGGGCGGGGCGGATCTCGAGCGAGGGAGCGTGAGAGCGGGGCGGGGCGGGAGGGAGGGATCCTGAGAGCGGGGCGGGGCGGGGCGGGACGGGAGGGAGGGATCCTGAGAGCGGGACGGGGCGGGGCGGGAGGGAGGGATCCTGAGAGCGGGACGGGGCGGGCGGGAGGGAGGAAGCGCGAGAGCGGGACGGGGCGGGCGGGAGGGAGGGAGCGCGAGAGCGGGAGGGAGCGTGAGAGCGGGGCAGGAGGGAGCGCGAGAGCAGGGCGGGGAAGGCGGGAGGGAGCGAGAGAGCGGGGCGGGGCAGGCGGGAGGGAGCGCGAGAGCGGGGCGGGGCAGGCGGGAGGGAGCGCGAGAGCGGGGAGGGGCGGGCGGGAGGGAGCGCGAGAGCGGGACGGGGCGGGCGGGAGCGCGAGAGCGGGACGGGGCGGGAGGGAGCGTGAGAGCGGGACGGGGCGGGAGGGAGCGCGAGAGTGGGACGGGGCAGAAGGGAGGGAGGGAGCGTGTGGGCGGGACGGGGCGGGAGGGAGTGCGGGAGCGGGACAGGGCGGGATCGAGCGCGAGAGCGGGACGGGGCTGGGCGGGCGGGAGGGAGCGCGAGAGCGGGACGGGGCTGGGCGGGCGGGAGGGAGCGCGAGAGCGGGACGGGGCGGATGGGACGGGGGCGGGAGGGAGCGCGAGGGCGGGGCGTGCGGGAGGGAGCGCGAGAGCGGGACGGGGCGGGCGGGCGGGAGGGAGCGCGAGAGCGGGACGGGGCGGGCGGGCGGGAGGGAGCGCGAGAGCGGGACGGGGCGGGCGGGCGGGAGGGAGCGCGAGAGCGGGACGGGGCGGGCGGGCGGGAGGGAGCGCGAGAGCGGGACGGGGTGGGCGGGCGGGAGGGAGCGCGAGAGCGGGGCGGGCGGGCGGGAGGGATCCTGAGAGCGGGATGGGGCAGGGCGGGGCGGGAGGGAGCGTGAGAGCGGGACGGGGCGGGCGGGAGGGAGGGAGCGTGAGAGCGGGGCGGGGCGGAGCGTGAGGGAGGGAGCGTGAGAGCGGGGCGGGGCGGGAGGGAGCGTGAGAGCGGGGCGGGGCGGGAGCGTGAGAGCGGGGCGGGGCGGGAGCGTGAGAGCGGGGCGGGGCGGGAGGGAGGGAGCGCGAGAGCGGGACGGGGCGGGCGGGGCGGGAGGGAGCGCGAGAGCGGGACGGGGCGGGCGGGCGGGAGGGAGCGCGAGAGCGGGACGGGGCGGGCGGGCGGGAGGGAGCGCGAGAGCGGGACGGGGCGGGCGGGCGAGAGGGAGCGCGAGAGCGGGACGGGGCGGGCGGGCGGGAGGGAGCGCGAGAGCGGGACGGGGCTGGAGGGAGCGTGAGAGCGGGACGGGGTGAGCGGGCGGGAGCGAAAGTGAGAGCGGGGCGGGGCGGAGCGTGAGGGAGGGAGCGTGAGAGCGGGAGCGCGAGAGCTGGGCCGGGCGGGCGGGAGCGAGCGCGGGGCGGGGCGGGGCGGGAGGGAGCGCGGGGCGGGGCGGGCGGGAGGGAGCGCGAGAGCGGGGCGGGGCGGGCGGGAGGGAGCGCGAGAGCGGGGCGGGGCGGGCGGGAGGGAGCGCGAGAGCGGGACGGGGTGGGCGGGAGGGAGGGAGCGAGAGAGCGGGACGGTCCGGGAGGGAGGGAGCGTGAGAGCGGGGCGGGGCGGAGCGTGAGGGAGGGAGCGTGAGAGCTAGGCGGGGCGGGCGGGAGCGAGCGCGGGGCGGGGCGGGCGGGAGGGAGCGCGGGGCGGGGCGGGCGGGAGGGAGCGCGAGGGCGGGGCGGGCGGGAGGGAGCGCGAGAGCGGGGCGGGCGGGATGGAGCGCGAGAGCGGGACGGGGCGGGCGGGAGGGAGGGAGCGTGAGAGCGGGACGGTCCGGGAGGGAGGGAGCGTGAGAGCGGGACGGGGCGGGAGGGAGGGAGCGTGAGAGCGGGACGGGGCGGGAGGGAGGGAGCGTGAGAGCGGGACGGGGCGGGAGGGAGGGAGCGTGAGAGCGGGACGGGGCGGGAGGGAGGGAGCGTGAGAGCGGGACGGGGCGGGAGGGAGGGAGCGTGAGAGCGGGACGGGGCGGGAGGGAGGGAGCGTGAGAGTGGGACGGGGCGGGAGAGAGGGAGGGAGCGCGAGAGCGGGGCGGGAGGGATAGCGAGAGCAGGGCGGGGCGGGAGGGATCGCGAGAGCGGGGCGGGGCGGGCGGGACGGAGCGCGGAGGGCGGGAGGGAGGGCGACAGCGGGGCGGGAGGGAGCGCGAAAGCGGGGCGGGGCGGGGCGGGCGGGAGGGAGCGAGAGAGCGGGACGGGGCGGGCGGGCGGGCGAGAGCGGGACGGGGCGGGCGGGGCGCGAGGGAGCGCGAGAGCGGGACGGGGCGGGAGGGAGCGCGAGAGCGGGACGGGGCGGGCGGGGGGGAGGGAGCGCGAGAGCGGGGCGGGCGGGCGGGCGGGAGGGAGCGCGAGAGCGGGGCGGGCGGGCGGGAGGGAGGGAGCGTGAGAGCGGGACGGGGCGTGAGGGAGGGAGCGTGAGAGCGGGACGGGGCTGGAGGGAGGGATCCTGAGAGCGGGACGGGGCGGGGCGGGGCGGGAGGGAGGGAACGTTTGAGCGGGACGGGCGGGCGGGAGGGAGGGAGCCTGAGAGCGGGGCGGGGCGGAGCGTGAGGGAGGGAGCGTGAGAGCGGGGCGGGGCGGAGCGTGACGGAGGGAGCGTGAGATCGGGGCGGGGCGGATCTTGAGCGAGGGAGCGTGAGAGCGGGGCGGGGCGGATCGTGAGGGAGGGATCCTGAGAGCGGGACGGGGCGGGCGGGAGGGAGGAAGCGCGAGAGCGGGACAGGGCGGGCGGGAGGGAGGAAGCGCGACAGCGGGACGGGGCGGGCGGGAGGGTGGGAGCGCGAGAGCGGGAGGGAGCGTGAGAGCGGGGAGGGAGGGAGCGCGAGAGCAGGGCGGGGAAGGTGGGAGGGAGCGAGAGAGCGGGGCGGGGCAGGCGGGAGGGAGCGCGAGAGCGGGGCGGGGCGGGCGGGAGGGAGCGCGAGAGCGGGGCGGGGCGGGCGGGAGGGAGCGCGAGAGCGGGGCGGGGCGGGCGGGAGGGAGTGCGAGAGCGGGACGGGGCGGGCGGGAGCGCGAGAGCGGGACGGGGCGGGAGGGAGCGAGAGAGCGGGACGGGGCGGGCGGGCGGGAGGGAGCGCGGGAGCGGGACGGGGCGGGCGGGCGGGAGGGAGCGCGAGATCGGGACGGGGCGGGCGGGCGGGAGGGAGCGCGAGAGCGGGCGGGCGGGAGGGAGCGCGAGAGCGGGACGGGGCAGGCGGGCGGGAGGGAGCGCGAGAGCGGGACGGGGCGGGCGGGGCGGGAGGGAGCGCGAGAGCGGGACGGGGCGGGGGGGCGGGAGGGAGCGCGAGCGCGGGGCGGGCGGGAGGGAGCACGAGAGCGGGGCGGGGCGGGCGGGAGGGAGCGCGAGAGCGGGACAGGGCAGGCGGGGGGGAGGGAGCGCGAGAGCGGGGCAGGCGGGGGGGAGGGAGCGCGAGAGCGGGGCGGGCGGGCGGGAGGGAGCGCGAGAGCGGGGCGGGCGGGCGGGAGGGAGCGCGAGAGCGGGCGGGCGGGAGGGAGCGCGAGAGCGGGACGGGGCGGGCGGGCGGGAGGGAGCGCGATAGCGGGACGGGGCTGGAGGGAGCGTGAGAGCGGGACGGGGCGGAGCGTGAGGGAGGGAGCGTGAGAGCGGGGCGGAGCGTGAAGGAGGGAGCGTGAGAGCGGGACGGGGCGTGAGGGAGGGAGCGTGAGAGCTGGACGGGGCGGGAGGGAGGGAGCGTGAGAGCGGGAGGGAGGGAGCGTGAGAGCGGGACGGGGCGGGAGGGAGGGAGCGTGAGAGCGGGACGGGGCGGGAGGGAGGGAGTGTGAGAGCGGGACGGGGCGGGAGGGAGGGAGCGTGAGAGCGGGACGGGGTGGGAGGGAGGGAGCGTGAGAGCGGGACGGGGCGGGAGGGAGGGAGCGTGAGAGCGGGACGGGGCGGGAGGGAGGGATCCTGAGAGCGGGACGGGGCGGGGCGGGGCGGGAGGGAGGGAGGGAGCGTGAGAGCGAGACGGGGCGGGAGGGAGGGAACGTTTGAGCGGGACGGGGCGGGCGGGAGGGAGGGAGCCTGAGAGCGGGGCGGGGCGGAGCGTGAGGGAGGGAGCGTGAGAGCGGGGCGGGGCGGAGCGTGACGGAGGGAGCGTGAGAGCGGGGCGGGGCGGATCTCGAGCGAGGGAGCGTGAGAGCGGGGCGGGGCGGGAGGGAGGGATCCTGAGAGCGGGGCGGGGCGGGGCGGGACGGGAGGGAGGGATCCTGAGAGCGGGACGGGGCGGGAGGGAGGGAGGGATCCTGAGAGCGGGACGGGGCGGGCGGAGGGAGGAAGCGCGAGAGCGGGACGGGGCGGGCGGGAGGGAGGGAGCGCGAGAGCGGGAGGGAGCGTGAGAGCGGGGCAGGAGGGAGCGCGAGAGCAGGGCGGGGAAGGCGGGAGGGAGCGAGAGAGCGGGGCGGGGCAGGCGGGAGGGAGCGCGAGAGCGGGGCGGGGCAGGCGGGAGGGAGCGCGAGAGCGGGGAGGGGCGGGCGGGAGGGAGCGCGAGAGCGGGACGGGGCGGGCGGGAGCGCGAGAGCGGGACGGGGCGGGAGGGAGCGTGAGAGCGGGACGGGGCGGGAGGGAGCGCGAGAGTGGGACGGGGCAGAAGGGAGGGAGGGAGCGTGTGGGCGGGGCGGGGCGGGAGGGAGTGCGGGAGCGGGACAGGGCGGGATCGAGCGCGAGAGCGGGACGGGGCTGGGCGGGCGGGAGGGAGCGCGAGAGCGGGACGGGGCTGGGCGGGCGGGAGGGAGCGCGAGAGCGGGACGGGGCGGATGGGACGGGGGCGGGAGGGAGCGCGAGGGCGGGGCGTGCGGGAGGGAGCGCGAGAGCGGGACGGGGCGGGCGGGCGGGAGGGAGCGCGAGAGCGGGACGGGGCGGGCGGGCGGGAGGGAGCGCGAGAGCGGGACGGGGCGGGCGGGCGGGAGGGAGCGCGAGAGCGGGACGGGGCGGGCGGGCGGGAGGGAGCGCGAGAGCGGGACGGGGCGGGCGGGCGGGAGGGAGCGCGAGAGCGGGACGGGGTGGGCGGGCAGGAGGGAGCGCGAGAGCGGGGCGGGCGGGCGGGAGGGATCCTGAGAGCGGGACGGGGCAGGGCGGGGCGGGAGGGAGCGTGAGAGCGGGACGGGGCGGGCGGGAGGGAGGGAGCGTGAGAGCGGGGCGGGGCGGAGCGTGAGGGAGGGAGCGTGAGAGCGGGGCGGGGCGGGAGGGAGCGTGAGAGCGGGGCGGGGCGGGAGGGAGGGAGCGTGAGAGCGGGGCGGGGCGGGAGCGTGAGAGCGGGGCGGGGCGGGAGCGTGAGAGCGGGGCGGGGCGGGAGGGAGGGAGCGCGAGAGCGGGACGGGGCGGGCGGGGCGGGAGGGAGCGCGAGAGCGGGACGGGGCGGGCGGGCGGGAGGGAGCGCGAGAGCGGGACGGGGCGGGCGGGCGGGAGGGAGCGCGAGAGCGGGACGGGGCGGGCGGGCGAGAGGGAGCGCGAGAGCGGGACGGGGCGGGCGGGCGGGAGGGAGCGCGAGAGCGGGACGGGGCTGGAGGGAGCGTGAGAGCGGGACGGGGTGAGCGGGCGGGAGCGAAAGTGAGAGCGGGGCGGGGCGTGAGGGAGGGAGCGTGAGAGCGGGAGCGCGAGAGCTGGGCCGGGCGGGCGGGAGCGAGCGCGGGGCGGGGCGGGAGGGAGCGCGGGGCGGGGCGGGCGGGAGGGAGCGCGAGAGCGGGGCGGGGCGGGCGGGAGGGAGCGCGAGAGCGGGGCGGGGCGGGCGGGAGGGAGCGCGAGAGCGGGACGGGGTGGGCGGGAGGGAGGGAGCGTGAGAGCGGGACGGTCCGGGAGGGAGGGAGCGTGAGAGCGGGGCGGGGCGGAGCGTGAGGGAGGGAGCGTGAGAGCTGGGCGGGGCGGGCGGGAGCGAGCGCGGGGCGGGGCGGGCGGGAGGGAGCGCGGGGCGGGGCGGGCGGGAGGGAGCGCGAGGGCGGGGCGGGCGGGAGGGAGCGCGAGGGCGGGGCGGGCTGGAGGGAGCGTGAGAGCGGGACGGGGTGAGCGGGCGGGAGCGAAAGTGAGAGCGGGGCGGGGCGGAGCGTGAGGGAGGGAGCGTGAGAGCGGGAGCGCGAGAGCTGGGCCGGGCGGGCGGGGAGCGAGCGCGGGGCGGGGCGGGAGGGAGCGCGGGGCGGGGCGGGCGGGAGGGAGCGCGAGAGCGGGGCGGGGCGGGCGGGAGGGAGCGCGAGAGCGGGGCGGGGCGGGCGGGAGGGAGCGCGAGAGCGGGACGGGGTGGGCGGGAGGGAGGGAGCGTGAGAGCGGGACGGTCCGGGAGGGAGGGAGCGTGAGAGCGGGGCGGGGCGGAGCGTGAGGGAGGGAGCGTGAGAGCTGGGCGGGGCGGGCGGGAGCGAGCGCGGGGCGGGGCGGGCGGGAGGGAGCGCGGGGCGGGGCGGGCGGGAGGGAGCGCGAGGGCGGGGCGGGCGGGAGGGAGCGCGAGAGCGGGGCGGGCGGGATGGAGCGCGAGAGCGGGACGGGGCGGGCGGGAGGGAGGGAGCGTGAGAGCGGGACGGTCCGGGAGGGAGGGAGCGTGAGAGCGGGACGGGGCGGGAGGGAGGGAGCGTGAGAGCGGGACGGGGCGGGAGGGAGGGAGCGTGAGAGCGGGACGGGGCGGGAGGGAGGGAGCGTGAGAGCGGGACGGGGCGGGAGGGAGGGAGCGTGAGAGCGGGACGGGGCGGGAGGGAGGGAGCGTGAGAGCGGGACGGGGCGGGAGGGAGGGAGCGTGAGAGTGGGACGGGGCGGGAGAGAGGGAGGGAGCGCGAGAGCGGGGCGGGAGGGATAGCGAGAGCAGGGCGGGGCGGGAGGGATCGCGAGAGCGGGGCGGGGCGGGCGGGACGGAGCGCGGAGGGCGGGAGGGAGGGCGACAGCGGAGCGGGACGGGGCGGATGGGACGGGGGCGGGAGGGAGCGCGAGGGCGGGGCGTGCGGGAGGGAGCGCGAGAGCGGGACGGGGCGGGCGGGCGGGAGGGAGCGCGAGAGCGGGACGGGGCGGGCGGGCGGGAGGGAGCGCGAGAGCGGGACGGGGCGGGCGGGCGGGAGGGAGCGCGAGAGCGGGACGGGGCGGGCGGGAGGGAGCGCGAGAGCGGGACGGGGCGGGCGGGCGGGAGGGAGCGCGAGAGCGGGACGGGGTGGGCGGGCAGGAGGGAGCGCGAGAGCGGGGCGGGCGGGCGGGAGGGATCCTGAGAGCGGGACGGGGCAGGGCGGGGCGGGAGGGAGCGTGAGAGCGGGACGGGGCGGGCGGGAGGGAGGGAGCGTGAGAGCGGGGCGGGGCGGAGCGTGAGGGAGGGAGCGTGAGAGCGGGGCGGGGCGGGAGGGAGCGTGAGAGCGGGGCGGGGCGGGAGGGAGGGAGCGTGAGAGCGGGGCGGGGCGGGAGCGTGAGAGCGGGGCGGGGCGGGAGCGTGAGAGCGGGGCGGGGCGGGAGGGAGGGAGCGCGAGAGCGGGACGGGGCGGGCGGGGCGGGAGGGAGCGCGAGAGCGGGTCGGGGCGGGCGGGCGGGAGGGAGCGCGAGAGCGGGACGGGGCGGGCGGGCGGGAGGGAGCGCGAGAGCGGGACGGGGCGGGCGGGCGAGAGGGAGCGCGAGAGCGGGACGGGGCGGGCGGGCGGGAGGGAGCGCGAGAGCGGGACGGGGCTGGAGGGAGCGCGAGAGCGGGACGGGGCGGGCGGGCGGGAGGGAGCGCGAGAGCGGGACGGGGCTGGAGGGAGCGTGAGAGCGGGACGGGGTGAGCGGGCGGGAGCGAAAGTGAGAGCGGGGCGGGGCGGAGCGTGAGGGAGGGAGCGTGAGAGCGGGAGCGCGAGAGCTGGGCCGGGCGGGCGGGAGCGAGCGCGGGGCGGGGCGGGAGGGAGCGCGGGGCGGGGCGGGCGGGAGGGAGCGCGAGAGCGGGGCGGGGCGGGCGGGAGGGAGCGCGAGAGCGGGACGGGGTGGGCGGGAGGGAGGGAGCGTGAGAGCGGGACGGTCCGGGAGGGAGGGAGCGTGAGAGCGGGGCGGGGCGGAGCGTGAGGGAGGGAGCGTGAGAGCTGGGCGGGGCGGGCGGGAGCGAGCGCGGGGCGGGGCGGGCGGGAGGGAGCGCGGGGCGGTGCGGGCGGGAGGGAGCGCGAGGGCGGGGCGGGCGGGAGGGAGCGCGAGAGCGGGGCGGGCGGGATGGAGCGCGAGAGCGGGACGGGGCGGGCGGGAGGGAGGGAGCGTGAGAGCGGGACGGTCCGGGAGGGAGGGAGCGTGAGAGCGGGACGGGGCGGGAGGGAGGGAGCGTGAGAGCGGGACGGGGCGGGAGGGAGGGAGCGTGAGAGCGGGACGGGGCGGGAGGGAGGGAGCGTGAGAGCGGGACGGGGCGGGAGGGAGGGAGCGTGAGAGCGGGACGGGGCGGGAGGGAGGGAGCGTGAGAGCGGGACGGGGCGGGAGGGAGGGAGCGTGAGAGTGGGACAGGGCGGGAGAGAGGGAGGGAGCGCGAGAGCGGGGCGGGAGGGATAGCGAGAGCAGGGCGGGGCGGGAGGGATCGCGAGAGCGGGGCGGGGCGGGCGGGACGGAGCGCGGAGGGCGGGAGGGAGGGCGACAGCGGGGCGGGAGGGAGCGCGAAAGCGGGGCGGGGCGGGGCGGGCGGGAGGGAGCGAGAGAGCGGGACGGGGCGGGCGGGCGGGCGAGAGCGGGACGGGGCGGGCGGGCGCGTGAGAGCGGGACGGGGCGGGCGGGAGGGAGCGCGAGAGCGGGACGGGGCGGGAGGGAGCGCGAGAGCGGGACGGGGCGGGCGGGGGGGAGGGAGCGCGAGAGCGGGGCGGGCGGGCGGGCGGGAGGGAGCGCGAGAGCGGGGCGGGCGGGCGGGAGGGAGGGAGCGTGAGAGCGGGACGGGGCGTGAGGGAGGGAGCGTGAGAGCGGGACGGGGCTGGAGGGAGGGATCCTGAGAGCGGGACGGGGCGGGGCGGGGCGGGAGGGAGGGAACGTTTGAGCGGGACGGGCGGGCGGGAGGGAGGGAGCCTGAGAGCGGGGCGGGGCGGAGCGTGAGGGAGGGAGCGTGAGAGCGGGGCGGGGCGGAGCGTGACGGAGGGAGCGTGAGATCGGGGCGGGGCGGATCTTGAGCGAGGGAGCGTGAGAGCGGGGCGGGGCGGATCGTGAGGGAGGGATCCTGAGAGCGGGACGGGGCGGGCGGGAGGGAGGAAGCGCGAGAGCGGGACAGGGCGGGCGGGAGGGAGGAAGCGCGACAGCGGGACGGGGCGGGCGGGAGGGTGGGAGCGCGAGAGCGGGAGGGAGCGTGAGAGCGGGGAGGGAGGGAGCGCGAGAGCAGGGCGGGGAAGGTGGGAGGGAGCGAGAGAGCGGGGCGGGGCAGGCGGGAGGGAGCGCGAGAGCGGGGCGGGGCGGGCGGGAGGGAGCGCGAGAGCGGGGCGGGGCGGGCGGGAGGGAGTGCGAGAGCGGGACGGGGCGGGCGGGAGCGCGAGAGCGGGACGGGGCGGGAGGGAGCGAGAGAGCGGGACGGGGCGGGCGGGCGGGAGGGAGCGCGGGAGCGGGACGGGGCGGGCGGGCGGGAGGGAGCGCGAGATCGGGACGGGGCGGGCGGGCGGGAGGGAGCGCGAGAGCGGGCGGGCGGGAGGGAGCGCGAGAGCGGGACGGGGCAGGCGGGCGGGAGGGAGCGCGAGAGCGGGACGGGGCGGGCGGGCGGGAGGGAGCGCGAGAGCGGGACGGGGCGGGGGGGCGGGAGGGAGCGCGAGCGCGGGGCGGGCGGGAGGGAGCACGAGAGCGGGGCGGGGCGGGCGGGAGGGAGCGCGAGAGCGGGACAGGGCAGGCGGGGGGGAGGGAGCGCGAGAGCGGGGCAGGCGGGGGGGAGGGAGCGCGAGAGCGGGGCGGGCGGGCGGGAGGGAGCGCGAGAGCGGGGCGGGCGGGCGGGAGGGAGCGCGAGAGCGGGCGGGCGGGAGGGAGCGCGAGAGCGGGACGGGGCGGGCGGGCGGGAGGGAGCGCGATAGCGGGACGGGGCTGGAGGGAGCGTGAGAGCGGGACGGGGCGGAGCGTGAGGGAGGGAGCGTGAGAGCGGGGCGGAGCGTGAAGGAGGGAGCGTGAGAGCGGGACGGGGCGTGAGGGAGGGAGCGTGAGAGCTGGACGGGGCGGGAGGGAGGGAGCGTGAGAGCGGGAGGGAGGGAGCGTGAGAGCGGGACGGGGCGGGAGGGAGGGAGCGTGAGAGCGGGACGGGGCGGGAGGGAGGGAGTGTGAGAGCGGGACGGGGCGGGAGGGAGGGAGCGTGAGAGCGGGACGGGGTGGGAGGGAGGGAGCGTGAGAGCGGGACGGGGCGGGAGGGAGGGAGCGTGAGAGCGGGACGGGGCGGGAGGGAGGGATCCTGAGAGCGGGACGGGGCGGGGCGGGGCGGGAGGGAGGGAGGGAGGGAGCGTGAGAGCGAGACGGGGCGGGAGGGAGGGAACGTTTGAGCGGGACGGGGCGGGCGGGAGGGAGGGAGCCTGAGAGCGGGGCGGGGCGGAGCGTGAGGGAGGGAGCCTGAGAGCGGGGCGGGGCGGAGCGTGAGGGAGGGAGCGTGAGAGCGGGGCGGGGCGGAGCGTGACGGAGGGAGCGTGAGAGCGGGGCGGGGCGGATCTCGAGCGAGGGAGCGTGAGAGCGGGGCGGGGCGGGAGGGAGGGATCCTGAGAGCGGGGCGGGGCGGGAGGGAGGGATCCTGAGAGCGGGACGGGGCGGGGCGGGAGGGAGGGATCCTGAGAGCGGGACGGGGCGGGCGGGAGGGAGGAAGCGCGAGAGCGGGACGGGGCGGGCGGGAGGGAGGGAGCGCGAGAGCGGGAGGGAGCGTGAGAGCGGGGCAGGAGGGAGCGCGAGAGCAGGGCGGGGAAGGCGGGAGGGAGCGAGAGAGCGGGGCGGGGCAGGCGGGAGGGAGCGCGAGAGCGGGGCGGGGCAGGCGGGAGGGAGCGCGAGAGCGGGGAGGGGCGGGCGGGAGGGAGCGCGAGAGCGGGACGGGGCGGGCGGGAGCGCGAGAGCGGGACGGGGCGGGAGGGAGCGTGAGAGCGGGACGGGGCGGGAGGGAGCGCGAGAGTGGGACGGGGCAGAAGGGAGGGAGGGAGCGTGTGGGCGGGACGGGGCGGGAGGGAGTGCGGGAGCGGGACAGGGCGGGATCGAGCGCGAGAGCGGGACGGGGCTGGGCGGGCGGGAGGGAGCGCGAGAGCGGGACGGGGCTGGGCGGGCGGGAGGGAGCGCGAGAGCGGGACGGGGCGGATGGGACGGGGGCGGGAGGGAGCGCGAGGGCGGGGCGTGCGGGAGGGAGCGCGAGAGCGGGACGGGGCGGGCGGGCGGGAGGGAGCGCGAGAGCGGGACGGGGCGGGCGGGCGGGAGGGAGGGCGAGAGCGGGACGGGGCGGGCGGGCGGGAGGGAGCGCGAGAGCGGGACGGGGCGGGCGGGCGGGAGGGAGCGCGAGAGCGGGACGGGGTGGGCGGGCAGGAGGGAGCGCGAGAGCGGGGCGGGCGGGCGGGAGGGATCCTGAGAGCGGGACGGGGCAGGGCGGGGCGGGAGGGAGCGTGAGAGCGGGACGGGGCGGGCGGGAGGGAGGGAGCGTGAGAGCGGGGCGGGGCGGAGCGTGAGGGAGGGAGCGTGAGAGCGGGGCGGGGCGGGAGGGAGCGTGAGAGCGGGGTGGGGCGGGAGGGAGGGAGCGTGAGAGCGGGGCGGGGCGGGAGCGTGAGAGCGGGGCGGGGCGGGAGCGTGAGAGCGGGGCGGGGCGGGAGGGAGGGAGCGCGAGAGCGGGACGGGGCGGGCGGGGCGGGAGGGAGCGCGAGAGCGGGACGGGGCGGGCGGGCGGGAGGGAGCGCGAGAGCGGGACGGGGCGGGCGGGCGGGAGGGAGCGCGAGAGCGGGACGGGGCGGGCGGGCGAGAGGGAGCGCGAGAGCGGGACGGGGCGGGCGGGCGGGAGGGAGCGCGAGAGCGGGACGGGGCTGGAGGGAGCGCGAGAGCGGGACGGGGCGGGCGGGCGGGAGGGAGCGCGAGAGCGGGACGGGGCTGGAGGGAGCGTGAGAGCGGGACGGGGTGAGCGGGCGGGAGCGAAAGTGAGAGCGGGGCGGGGCGGAGCGTGAGGGAGGGAGCGTGAGAGCGGGAGCGCGAGAGCTGGGCCGGGCGGGCGGGAGCGAGCGCGGGGCGGGGCGGGAGGGAGCGCGGGGCGGGGCGGGCGGGAGGGAGCGCGAGAGCGGGGCGGGGCGGGCGGGAGGGAGCGCGAGAGCGGGGCGGGGCGGGCGGGAGGGAGCGCGAGAGCGGGGCGGGGCGGGCGGGAGGGAGCGCGAGAGCGGGACGGGGTGGGCGGGAGGGAGGGAGCGTGAGAGCGGGACGGTCCGGGAGGGAGGGAGCGTGACAGCGGGGCGGGGCGGAGCGTGAGGGAGGGAGCGTGAGAGCTGGGCGGGGCGGGCGGGAGCGAGCGCGGGGCGGGGCGGGCGGGAGGGAGCGCGGGGCGGGGCGGGCGGGAGGGAGCGCGAGGGCGGGGCGGGCGGGAGGGAGCGCGAGAGCGGGGCGGGCGGGATGGAGCGCGAGAGCGGGACGGGGCGGGCGGGAGGGAGGGAGCGTGAGAGCGGGACGGTCCGGGAGGGAGGGAGCGTGAGAGCGGGACGGGGCGGGAGGGAGGGAGCGTGAGAGCGGGACGGGGCGGGAGGGAGGGAGCGTGAGAGCGGGACGGGGCGGGAGGGAGGGAGCGTGAGAGCGGGACGGGGCGGGAGGGAGGGAGCGTGAGAGCGGGACGGGGCGGGAGGGAGGGAGCGTGAGAGCGGGACGGGGCGGGAGGGAGGGAGCGTGAGAGCGGGACGGGGCGGGAGGGAGGGAGCGTGAGAGTGGGACGGGGCGGGAGAGAGGGAGGGAGCGCGAGAGCGGGGCGGGAGGGATAGCGAGAGCAGGGCGGGGCGGGAGGGATCGCGAGAGCGGGGCGGGGCGGGCGGGACGGAGCGCGGAGGGCGGGAGGGAGGGCGACAGCGGGGCGGGAGGGAGCGCGAAAGCGGGGCGGGGCGGGGCGGGCGGGAGGGAGCGAGAGAGCGGGACGGGGCGGGCGGGCGGGCGAGAGCGGGACGGGGCGGGCGGGCGCGTGAGAGCGGGACGGGGCGGGCGGGAGGGAGCGCGAGAGCGGGACGGGGCGGGAGGGAGCGCGAGAGCGGGACGGGGCGGGCGGGGGGGAGGGAGCGCGAGAGCGGGGCGGGCGGGCGGGCGGGAGGGAGCGCGAGAGCGGGGCGGGCGGGCGGGAGGGAGGGAGCGTGAGAGCGGGACGGGGCGTGAGGGAGGGAGCGTGAGAGCGGGACGGGGCTGGAGGGAGGGATCCTGAGAGCGGGACGGGGCGGGGCGGGGCGGGAGGGAGGGAACGTTTGAGCGGGACGGGCGGGCGGGAGGGAGGGAGCCTGAGA
Source organism: Stegostoma tigrinum (assembly GCF_030684315.1). NCBI lineage: Eukaryota > Metazoa > Chordata > Chondrichthyes > Orectolobiformes > Stegostomatidae > Stegostoma > Stegostoma tigrinum. Next base: position 26,052 of record NW_026728442.1, on the reverse strand, counting down.
GCGGGGCGGGGCGGAGCGTGAGGGAGGGAGCGTGAGAGCGGGGCGGGGCGGAGCGTGACGGAGGGAGCGTGAGATCGGGGCGGGGCGGATCTTGAGCGAGGGAGCGTGAGAGCGGGGCGGGGCGGATCGTGAGGGAGGGATCCTGAGAGCGGGACGGGGCGGGCGGGAGGGAGGAAGCGCGAGAGCGGGACAGGGCGGGCGGGAGGGAGGAAGCGCGACAGCGGGACGGGGCGGGCGGGAGGGTGGGAGCGCGAGAGCGGGAGGGAGCGTGAGAGCGGGGAGGGAGGGAGCGCGAGAGCAGGGCGGGGAAGGTGGGAGGGAGCGAGAGAGCGGGGCGGGGCAGGCGGGAGGGAGCACGAGAGCGGGGCGGGGCGGGCGGGAGGGAGCGCGAGAGCGGGGCGGGGCGGGCGGGAGGGAGTGCGAGAGCGGGACGGGGCAGGCGGGAGCGCGAGAGCGGGACGGGGCGGGAGGGAGCGAGAGAGCGGGACGGGGCGGGCGGGCGGGAGGGAGCGCGGGAGCGGGACGGGGCGGGCGGGCGGGAGGGAGCGCGAGATCGGGACGGGGCGGGCGGGCGGGAGGGAGCGCGAGAGCGGGCGGGCGGGAGGGAGCGCGAGAGCGGGACGGGGCAGGCGGGCGGGAGGGAGCGCGAGAGCGGGACGGGGCGGGCGGGCGGGAGGGAGCGCGAGAGCGGGACGGGGCGGGCGGGCGGGAGGGAGAGCGAGAGCGGGACGGGGCGGGGGGTCGGGAGGGAGCGCGAGCGCGGGGCGGGCGGGAGGGAGCACGAGAGCGGGGCGGGGCGGGCGGGAGGGAGCGCGAGAGCGGGACAGGGCAGGCGGGGGGGAGGGAGCGCGAGAGCGGGGCAGGCGGGGGGGAGGGAGCGCGAGAGCGGGGCGGGCGGGCGGGAGGGAGCGCGAGAGCGGGGCGGGCGGGCGGGAGGGAGCGCGAGAGCGGGGCGGGCGGGCGGGAGGGAGCGCGAGAGCGGGCGGGCGGGAGGGAGCGCGAGAGCGGGACGGGGCGGGCGGGCGGGAGGGAGCGCGATAGCGGGACGGGGCTGGAGGGAGCGTGAGAGCGGGACGGGGCGGAGCGTGAGGGAGGGAGCGTGAGAGCGGGGCGGAGCGTGAAGGAGGGAGCGTGAGAGCGGGACGGGGCGTGAGGGAGGGAGCGTGAGAGCTGGACGGGGCGGGAGGGAGGGAGCGTGAGAGCGGGAGGGAGGGAGCGTGAGAGCGGGACGGGGCGGGAGGGAGGGAGCGTGAGAGCGGGACGGGGCGGGAGGGAGGGAGCGTGAGAGCGGGACGGGGCGGGAGGGAGGGAGCGTGAGAGCGGGACGGGGCGGGAGGGAGGGAGCGTGAGAGCGGGACGGGGCGGGAGGGAGGGAGCGTGAGAGCGGGACGGGGCGGGAGGGAGGGAGCGTGAGAGCGGGACGGGGCGGGAGGGAGGGATCCTGAGAGCGGGACGGGGCGGGGCGGGGCGGGAGGGAGGGAGGGAGCGTGAGAGCGAGACGGGGCGGGAGGGAGGGAACGTTTGAGCGGGACGGGGCGGGCGGGAGGGAGGGAGCCTGAGAGCGGGGCGGGGCGGAGCGTGAGGGAGGGAGCCTGAGAGCGGGGCGGGGCGGAGCGTGAGGGAGGGAGCGTGAGAGCGGGGCGGGGCGGAGCGTGACGGAGGGAGCGTGAGAGCGGGGCGGGGCGGATCTCGAGCGAGGGAGCGTGAGAGCGGGGCGGGGCGGGAGGGAGGGATCCTGAGAGCGGGGCGGGGCGGGGCGGGACGGGAGGGAGGGATCCTGAGAGCGGGACGGGGCGGGGCGGGAGGGAGGGATCCTGAGAGCGGGACGGGGCGGGCGGGAGGGAGGAAGCGCGAGAGCGGGACGGGGCGGGCGGGAGGGAGGGAGCGCGAGAGCGGGAGGGAGCGTGAGAGCGGGGCAGGAGGGAGCGCGAGAGCAGGGCGGGGAAGGCGGGAGGGAGCGAGAGAGCGGGGCGGGGCAGGCGGGAGGGAGCGCGAGAGCGGGGCGGGGCAGGCGGGAGGGAGCGCGAGAGCGGGGAGGGGCGGGCGGGAGGGAGCGCGAGAGCGGGACGGGGCGGGCGGGAGCGCGAGAGCGGGACGGGGCGGGAGGGAGCGTGAGAGCGGGACGGGGCGGGAGGGAGCGCGAGAGTGGGACGGGGCAGAAGGGAGGGAGGGAGCGTGTGGGCGGGACGGGGCGGGAGGGAGTGCGGGAGCGGGACAGGGCGGGATCGAGCGCGAGAGCGGGACGGGGCTGGGCGGGCGGGAGGGAGCGCGAGAGCGGGACGGGGCTGGGCGGGCGGGAGGGAGCGCGAGAGCGGGACGGGGCGGATGGGACGGGGGCGGGAGGGAGCGCGAGGGCGGGGCGTGCGGGAGGGAGCGCGAGAGCGGGACGGGGCGGGCGTGCGGGAGGGAGCGCGAGAGCGGGACGGGGCGGGCGGGCGGGAGGGAGCGCGAGAGCGGGACGGGGCGGGCGGGCGGGAGGGAGCGCGAGAGCGGGACGGGGCGGGCGGGCGGGAGGGAGCGCGAGAGCGGGACGGGGTGGGCGGGCAGGAGGGAGCGCGAGAGCGGGGCGGGCGGGCGGGAGGGATCCTGAGAGCGGGACGGGGCAGGGCGGGGCGGGAGGGAGCGTGAGAGCGGGACGGGGCGGGCGGGAGGGAGGGAGCGTGAGAGCGGGGCGGGGCGGAGCGTGAGGGAGGGAGCGTGAGAGCGGGGCGGGGCGGGAGGGAGCGTGAGAGCGGGGCGGGGCGGGAGGGAGGGAGCGTGAGAGCGGGGCGGGGCGGGAGCGTGAGAGCGGGGCGGGGCGGGAGCGTGAGAGCGGGGCGGGGCGGGAGGGAGGGAGCGCGAGAGCGGGACGGGGCGGGCGGGGCGGGAGGGAGCGCGAGAGCGGGACGGGGCGGGCGGGCGGGAGGGAGCGCGAGAGCGGGACGGGGCGGGCGGCGGGCGAGAGGGAGCGCGAGAGCGGGACGGGGCGGGCGGGCGGGAGGGAGCGCGAGAGCGGGACGGGGCTGGAGGGAGCGTGAGAGCGGGACGGGGTGAGCGGGCGGGAGCGAAAGTGAGAGCGGGGCGGGGCGGAGCGTGAGGGAGGGAGCGTGAGAGCGGGAGCGCGAGAGCTGGGCCGGGCGGGCGGGAGCGAGCGCGGGGCGGGGCGGGAGGGAGCGCGGGGCGGGGCGGGCGGGAGGGAGCGCGAGAGCGGGGCGGGGCGGGCGGGAGGGAGCGCGAGAGCGGGGCGGGGCGGGCGGGAGGGAGCGCGAGAGCGGGACGGGGTGGGCGGGAGGGAGGGAGCGTGAGAGCGGGACGGTCCGGGAGGGAGGGAGCGTGAGAGCGGGGCGGGGCGGAGCGTGAGGGAGGGAGCGTGAGAGCTGGGCGGGGCGGGCGGGGAGCGAGCGCGGGGCGGGGCGGGCGGGAGGGAGCGCGGGGCGGGGCGGGCGGGAGGGAGCGCGAGGGCGGGGCGGGCGGGAGGGAGCGCGAGAGCGGGGCGGGCGGGATGGAGCGCGAGAGCGGGACGGGGCGGGCGGGAGGGAGGGAGCGTGAGAGCGGGACGGTCCGGGAGGGTGGGAGCGTGAGAGCGGGACGGGGCGGGAGGGAGGGAGCGTGAGAGCGGGACGGGGCGGGAGGGAGGGAGCGTGAGAGCGGGACGGGGCGGGAGGGAGGGAGCGTGAGAGCGGGACGGGGCGGGAGGGAGGGAGCGTGAGAGCGGGACGGGGCGGGAGGGAGGGAGCGTGAGAGTGGGACGGGGCGGGAGAGAGGGAGGGAGCGCGAGAGCGGGGCGGGAGGGATAGCGAGAGCAGGGCGGGGCGGGAGGGATCGCGAGAGCGGGGCGGGGCGGGCGGGACGGAGCGCGGAGGGCGGGAGGGAGGGCGACAGCGGGGCGGGAGGGAGCGCGAAAGCGGGGCGGGGCGGGGCGGGCGGGAGGGAGCGAGAGAGCGGGACGGGGCGGGCGGGCGGGCGAGAGCGGGACGGGGCGGGCGGGCGCGTGAGAGCGGGACGGGGCGGGCGGGAGGGAGCGCGAGAGCGGGACGGGGCGGGAGGGAGCGCGAGAGCGGGACGGGGCGGGCGGGGGGGAGGGAGCGCGAGAGCGGGGCGGGCGGGCGGGCGGGAGGGAGCGCGAGAGCGGGGCGGGCGGGCGGGAGGGAGGGAGCGTGAGAGCGGGACGGGGCGTGAGGGAGGGAGCGTGAGAGCGGGACGGGGCTGGAGGGAGGGATCCTGAGAGCGGGACGGGGCGGGGCGGGGCGGGAGGGAGGGAACGTTTGAGCGGGACGGGCGGGCGGGAGGGAGGGAGCCTGAGAGCGGGGCGGGGCGGAGCGTGAGGGAGGGAGCGTGAGAGCGGGGCGGGGCGGAGCGTGACGGAGGGAGCGTGAGATCGGGGCGGGGCGGATCTTGAGCGAGGGAGCGTGAGAGCGGGGCGGGGCGGATCGTGAGGGAGGGATCCTGAGAGCGGGACGGGGCGGGCGGGAGGGAGGAAGCGCGAGAGCGGGACAGGGCGGGCGGGAGGGAGGAAGCGCGACAGCGGGACGGGGCGGGCGGGAGGGTGGGAGCGCGAGAGCGGGAGGGAGCGTGAGAGCGGGGAGGGAGGGAGCGCGAGAGCAGGGCGGGGAAGGTGGGAGGGAGCGAGAGAGCGGGGCGGGGCAGGCGGGAGGGAGCGCGAGAGCGGGGCGGGGCGGGCGGGAGGGAGCGCGAGAGCGGGGCGGGGCGGGCGGGAGGGAGCGCGAGAGCGGGGCGGGGCGGGCGGGAGGGAGTGCGAGAGCGGGACGGGGCGGGCGGGAGCGCGAGAGCGGGACGGGGCGGGAGGGAGCGAGAGAGCGGGACGGGGCGGGCGGGCGGGAGGGAGCGCGAGAGCGGGACGGGGCGGGCGGGCGGGAGGGAGCGCGAGATCGGGACGGGGCGGGCGGGCGGGAGGGAGCGCGAGAGCGGGCGGGCGGGAGGGAGCGCGAGAGCGGGACGGGGCAGGCGGGCGGGAGGGAGCGCGAGGGCGGGACGGGGCGGGCGGGCGGGAGGGAGCGCGAGAGCGGGACGGGGCGGGGGGGGCGGGAGGGAGCGCGAGAGCGGGGCGGGGCGGGAGGGAGCGTGAGAGCGGGGCGGGGCGGGAGCGTGAGAGCGGGGCGGGGCGGGAGCGCGAGAGCGGGACGGGGCGGGAGCGCGAGAGCGGGACGGGGCGGGAGCGCGAGAGCGGGACGGGGCGGGCGGGGCGGGAGGGAGCGCGAGAGCGGGACGGGGCGGGCGGGGCGGGAGGGAGCGCGAGAGCGGGACGGGGCGGGCGGGAGCGCGAGAGCGGGACGGGGCGGGCGGGCGGGAGGGAGCGCGAGAGCGGGACGGGGCGGGCGGGCGGGAGGGAGCGCGAGAGCGGGACGGGGCGGGGGGGCGGGAGGGAGCGCGAGAGCGGGACGGGGCGGGCGGGCGGGAGGGAGCGCGAGAGCGGGACGGGGCGGGCGGGCGGGAGGGAGCGCGAGAGAGGGGCGGGCGGGCGGGAGGGAGCGCGAGAGAGGGGCGGGCGGGCGGGAGGGAGCGCGATAGCGGGGCGGGAGGGATCGCGAGAGCAGGGCGGGGCGGGAGGGATCGCGAGAGCGGGGCGGGGCGGGCGGGACGGAGCGCGGAGGGCGGGAGGGAGGGCGAGAGCGGGGCGGGAGGGAGCGCGAAAGCGGGGCGGGGCGGTGCCGGCGGGAGGGAGCGAGAGAGCGGGACGGGGCGGGCGGGCGAGCGGGAGCGCGAGAGCGGGACGGGGCGGGGCGCGCGGGACGGAGCGCGAGAGCGGGGCGGGTTGGAGGGAGCGCAAGAGCGGGACGGGACGGGGCGGGCGGGAGGGAGCTCGAGAGCGGGACGGGGCGCGGCGGGCGGGAGTGAGCGCGAGAGCGGGACGGGGCGGGGCGGGCGGGAGGGAGCGCGAGAGCGGGACGGGGCGGGGCGGGCGGGAGGGAGCGCGAGAGCGGGACGGGGCGGGGCGGGCGGGAGGGAGCGCGAGAGCGGGACGGGGGGGAGGGAGCGCGAGAGCGGGACGGGGCGGGGCGGGCGGGAGGGAGCGCGAGAGCGGGACGGGGCGGGGCGGGCGGGAGGGAGCGCGAGAGCGGGACGGGGCGGGGCGGGCGGGAGGGAGCGCGAGAGCGGGACGGGGCGGGAGGGAGGGAGGGAGCGTGAGAGCGTGGCGGGGCGGATCTTGAGCGAGGGAGCGTGAGAGCGGGGCGGGGCGGGCGGGCGGGAGGGAGCGCGAGAGCTGGGCGGGGCGGGCGGGAGCGAGCGCGGGGCGGGGCGGGCGGGAGCGAGCGCGGGGCGGGGCGGGCGGGAGGAAGCGCGAGAGCGGGGCGGGGCAGGCGGGAGGGAGCGCGAGAGCGGGACGGGGCGGGCGGGAGGGAGGGAGCGTGAGAGCGGGACGGTCCGGGAGGGAGGGAGCGTGAGAGCGGGACGGGGCGGGAGGGAGGGAGGGAGCGTGAGAGCGGGACGGGGCGGGAGGGAGGGAGGGAGCGCGAGAGCGGGACGGGGCGGGGCGGGCAGGAGGGAGCGCGAGAGCTGGACGGGGCGGGGCGGGCGGGAGGGAGCGCGAGAGCGGGACGGGGCGGGGCGCGCGGGAGGGAGCGCGAGAGCGGGGCGCGCGGGAGGGAGCGCGAGAGCGGGGCGGGGCGGGCGGGAGGGAGCGCAAGAGCGGGACGGGGCGGGGCGGGCGGGAGGGAGCGCGAGAGCGGGACGGGGCGGGCGGGAGCGAGCGCGGGGCGGGGTGGGCGGGAGCGAGCGCGGGGCGGGGCGGGCGGGAGGGAGCGCGAGAGCGGGGCGGGGCAGGCGGGAGGGAGCGCGAGAGCGGGGAGGGGCGGGCGGGAGGGAGCGCGAGAGCGGGATGGGGCGGGCGGGAGCGCGAGAGCGGGACGGGGCGGGAGGGAGCGTGAGAGCGGGACGGGGCGGGAGGGAGCGCGAGAGTGGGACGGGGCAGAAGGGAGGGAGGGAGCGTGTGGGCGGGACGGGGCGGGAGGGAGTGCGGGAGCGGGACAGGGCGGGATCGAGCGCGAGAGCGGGACGGGGCTGGGCGGGCGGGAGGGAGCGCGAGAGCGGGACGGGGCTGGGCGGGCGGGAGGGAGCGCGAGAGCGGGACGGGGCGGATGGGACGGGGGCGGGAGGGAGCGCGAGGGCGGGGCGTGCGGGAGGGAGCGCGAGAGCGGGACGGGGCGGGCGGGGCGGGAGGGAGCGCGAGAGCGGGACGGGGCGGGCGGGCGGGAGGGAGGGCGAGAGCGGGACGGGGCGGGCGGGCGGGAGGGAGCGCGAGAGCGGGACGGGGCGGGCGGGCGGGAGGGAGCGCGAGAGCGGGACGGGGCGGGCGGGCGGGAGGGAGCGCGAGAGCGGGACGGGGCGGGCGGGCGGGAGGGAGCGCGAGAGCGGGACGGGGTGGGCGGGCAGGAGGGAGCGCGAGAGCGGGGCGGGGCGGAGCGTGAGGGAGGGAGCGTGAGAGCGGGGCGGGGCGGAGCGTGACGGAGGGAGCGTGAGAGCGGGGCGGGGCGGATCTTGAGTGAGGGAGCGTGAGAGCGGGGCGGGGCGGATCGTGAGGGAGGGAGCGTGAGAGCGGGACGGGGCGGGAGGGAGGGATCCTGAGAGCGGGGCGGGGCGGGGCGGGACGGGAGGGAGGGATCCTGAGAGCGGGACGGGGCGGGGCGGGACGGGAGGGAGGGATCCTGAGAGCGGGACGGGGCGGGCGGGAGGGAGGGAGCGCGAGAGCGGGAGGGAGCGTGAGAGCGGGGCGGGAGGGAGCGAGAGAGCGGGGCGGGGCGGGGCGGGCGGGAGGGAGCGCGAGCGCGGGGCGGGCGGGAGGGAGCACGAGAGCGGGGCGGGGCGGGCGGGAGGGAGCGCGAGAGCGGGACAGGGCAGGCGGGGGGGAGGGAGCGCGAGAGCGGGGCAGGCGGGGGGGAGGGAGCGCGAGAGCGGGGCGGGCGGGCGGGAGGGAGCGCGAGAGCGGGGCGGGCGGGCGGGAGGGAGCGCGAGAGCGGGCGGGCGGGAGGGAGCGCGAGAGCGGGACGGGGCGGGCGGGCGGGAGGGAGCGCGATAGCGGGACGGGGCTGGAGGGAGCGTGAGAGCGGGACGGGGCGGAGCGTGAGGGAGGGAGCGTGAGAGCGGGGCGGAGCGTGAAGGAGGGAGCGTGAGAGCGGGACGGGGCGTGAGGGAGGGAGCGTGAGAGCTGGACGGGGCGGGAGGGAGGGAGCGTGAGAGCGGGAGGGAGGGAGCGTGAGAGCGGGACGGGGCGGGAGGGAGGGAGCGTGAGAGCGGGACGGGGCGGGAGGGAGGGAGCGTGAGAGCGGGACGGGGCGGGAGGGAGGGAGCGTGAGAGCGGGACGGGGTGGGAGGGAGGGAGCGTGAGAGCGGGACGGGGCGGGAGGGAGGGAGCGTGAGAGCGGGACGGGGCGGGAGGGAGGGAGCGTGAGAGCGGGACGGGGCGGGAGGGAGGGATCCTGAGAGCGGGACGGGGCGGGGCGGGGCGGGAGGGAGGGAGGGAGCGTGAGAGCGAGACGGGGCGGGAGGGAGGGAACGTTTGAGCGGGACGGGGCGGGCGGGAGGGAGGGAGCCTGAGAGCGGGGCGGGGCGGAGCGTGAGGGAGGGAGCCTGAGAGCGGGGCGGGGCGGAGCGTGAGGGAGGGAGCGTGAGAGCGGGGCGGGGCGGAGCGTGACGGAGGGAGCGTGAGAGCGGGGCGGGGCGGATCTCGAGCGAGGGAGCGTGAGAGCGGGGCGGGGCGGGAGGGAGGGATCCTGAGAGCGGGGCGGGACGGGAGGGAGGGATCCTGAGAGCGGGACGGGGCGGGGCGGGAGGGAGGGATCCTGAGAGCGGGACGGGGCGGGCGGGAGGGAGGAAGCGCGAGAGCGGGACGGGGCGGGCGGGAGGGAGGGAGCGCGAGAGCGGGAGGGAGCGTGAGAGCGGGGCAGGAGGGAGCGCGAGAGCAGGGCGGGGAAGGCGGGAGGGAGCGAGAGAGCGGGGCGGGGCAGGCGGGAGGGAGCGCGAGAGCGGGGCGGGGCAGGCGGGAGGGAGCGCGAGAGCGGGGAGGGGCGGGCGGGAGGGAGCGCGAGAGCGGGACGGGGCGGGCGGGGAGCGCGAGAGCGGGACGGGGCGGGAGGGAGCGTGAGAGCGGGACGGGGCGGGAGGGAGCGCGAGAGTGGGACGGGGCAGAAGGGAGGGAGGGAGCGTGTGGGCGGGACGGGGCGGGAGGGAGTGCGGGAGCGGGGACAGGGCGGGATCGAGCGCGAGAGCGGGACGGGGCTGGGCGGGCGGGAGGGAGCGCGAGAGCGGGACGGGGCTGGGCGGGCGGGAGGGAGCGCGAGAGCGGGACGGGGCGGATGGGACGGGGGCGGGAGGGAGCGCGAGGGCGGGGCGTGCGGGAGGGAGCGCGAGAGCGGGACGGGGGGCGGGGGCGGGGGCGGGGGAGGGAGCGCGAGAGCGGGACGGGGCGGGCGGGCGGGAGGGGAGCGCGAGAGCGGGACGGGGCGGGGGCGGAGGGAGCGCGAGCGGGACGGGCGGCGGGCGGAGGGAGCGCGAGAGCGGGACGGGGTGGGCGGGCAGGAGGGAGCGCGAGAGCGGGGCGGGCGGGGCGGGAGGGATCCTGAGAGCGGGACGGGGCAGGGCGGGGCGGGGAGCGAGCGTGAGAGCGGGACGGGGCGGGCGGGAGGGAGGGAGCGTGAGAGCGGGGCGGGGCGGAGCGTGAAGGAGCGTGAGAGCGGGGCGGGGCGGGAGGGAGCGTGAGAGCGGGGCGGGGCGGGAGGGAGGGAGCGTGAGAGCGGGGCGGGGCGGGAGCGTGAGAGCGGGGCGGGGCGGGAGCGTGAGAGCGGGGCGGGGCGGGAGGGAGGGAGCGCGAGAGCGGGACGGGGCGGGCGGGGCGGGAGGGAGCGCGAGAGCGGGACGGGGCGGGCGGGCGGGAGGGAGCGCGAGAGCGGGACGGGGCGGGCGGGCGGGAGGGAGCGCGAGAGCGGGACGGGGCGGGCGGGCGAGAGGGAGCGCGAGAGCGGGACGGGGCGGGCGGGCGGGAGGGAGCGCTGAGAGCGGGACGGGGCTGGAGGGAGCGTGAGAGCGGGACGGGGTGAGCGGGCGGGAGCGAAAGTGAGAGCGGGGCGGGGCGGAGCGTGAGGGAGGGAGCGTGAGAGCGGGAGCGCGAGAGCTGGGCCGGGCGGGCGGGAGCGAGCGCGGGGCGGGGCGGGAGGGAGCGCGGGGCGGGGCGGGCGGGAGGGAGCGCGAGAGCGGGGCGGGGCGGGCGGGAGGGAGCGCGAGAGCGGGGCGGGGCGGGGCGGGAGGGAGCGCGAGAGCGGGACGGGGTGGGCGGGAGGGAGGGAGCGTGAGAGCGGGACGGTCCGGGAGGGAGGGAGCGTGAGAGCGGGGCGGGGCGGAGCGTGAGGGAGGGAGCGTGAGAGCTGGGCGGGGCGGGCGGGAGCGAGCGCGGGGCGGGGCGGGGCGGGAGGGAGCGCGGGGCGGGGCGGGCGGGAGGGAGCGCGAGGGCGGGGCGGGCGGGAGGGAGCGCGAGAGCGGGGCGGGCGGGATGGAGCGCGAGAGCGGGACGGGGCGGGCGGGAGGGAGGGAGCGTAGAGAGCGGGACGGTCCGGGAGGGAGGGAGCGTGAGAGCGGGACGGGGCGGGAGGGAGGGAGCGTGAGAGCGGGACGGGCGGGAGGGAGGGAGCGTGAGAGCGGGACGGGGCGGGAGGGAGGGAGCGTGAGAGCGGGACGGGGCGGGAGGAGGGAGCGTGAGAGCGGGACGGGGCGGGAGGGAGGGAGCGTGAGAGCGGGACGGGGCGGGAGGGAGGGAGCGTGAGAGCGGGACGGGGCGGGAGGGAGGGAGCGTGAGAGTGGGACGGGGCGGGAGAGAGGGAGGGAGCGCGAGAGCGGGGCGGGAGGAATAGCGAGAGCAGGGCGGGGCGGGAGGGATCGCGAGAGCGGGGCGGGGCGGGCGGGACGGAGCGCGGAGGGCGGGAGGGAGGGCGACAGCGGGGCGGGAGGGAGCGCGAAAGCGGGGCGGGGCGGGGCAGGCGGGAGGGAGCGAGAGAGCGGGACGGGGCGGGCGGGCGGGCGAGAGCGGGACGGGGCGGGCGGGGCGCGTGAGAGCGGGACGGGGCGGGCGGGAGGGAGCGCGAGAGCGGGGACGGGGCGGGAGGGAGCGCGAGAGCGGGACGGGGCGGGCGGGGGGAGGGAGCGCGAGAGCGGGGCGGGCGGGCGGGCGGGAGGGAGCGCGAGAGCGGGGCGGGCGGGCGGGAGGGAGGGAGCGTGAGAGCGGGACGGGGCGTGAGGGAGGGAGCGTGAGAGCGGGGACGGGGCTGGAGGGAGGGATCCTGAGAGCGGGACGGGGCGGGACGGGCGGGGCGGGGCGGGAGGGAGGGAACGTTTGAGCGGGACGGGCGGGCGGGAGGGAGGGAGCCTGAGAGCGGGGCGGGGCGGAGCGTGACGGAGGGAGCGTGAGATCGGGGCGGGGCGGATCTTGAGCGAGGGAGCGTGAGAGCGGGGCGGGGCGGATCGTGAGGGAGGGATCCTGAGAGCGGGACGGGGCGGGCGGGAGGGAGGAAGCGCGAGAGCGGGACAGGGCGGGCGGGAGGGAGGAAGCGCGACAGCGGGACGGGGCGGGCGGGAGGGTGGGAGCGCGAGAGCGGGAGGGAGCGTGAGAGCGGGGAGGGAGGGAGCGCGAGAGCAGGGCGGGGAAGGTGGGAGGGAGCGAGAGAGCGGGGCGGGGCGGGCGGGAGGGAGCGAGAGAGCGGGGCGGGGCGGGCGGGAGGGAGCGCGAGAGCGGGACGGGGCAGGCGGGCGGGAGGGAGCGCGAGAGCGGGACGGGGCGGCGGGGCGGGAGGGAGCGCGAGAGCGGGACGGGGCGGGGGGGCGGGAGGGAGCGCGAGAGCGGGACGGGGCGGGGGGGCGGGAGGGAGCGCGAGAGCGGGCGGGGCGGGAGGGAGCGTGAGAGCGGGGCGGGCGGGAGCGTGAGAGCGGGGCGGGGCGGGAGCGCGAGAGCGGGACGGGGCGGGAGCGCGAGGAGCGGGACGGGGCGGGAGCGCGAGAGCGGGACGGGGCGGGCGGGGCGGGAGGGAGCGCGAGAGCGGGACGGGGCGGGCGGGGCGGGAGGGAGCGCGAGAGCGGGACGGGGCGGGCGGGAGCGCGAGAGCGGGACGGGGCGGGCGGGCGGGAGGGAGCGCGAGAGCGGGACGGGGCGGGGGGGCGGGAGGGAGCGCGAGAGCGGGACGGGGCGGGGGGGCGGGAGGGAGCGCGAGAGCGGGACGGGGCGGGCGGGCGGGAGGGAGCGCGAGAGCGGGACGGGGCGGGCGGGCGGGAGGGAGCGCGAGAGAGGGGCGGGGCGGGCGGGAGGGAGCGCGAGAGAGGGGCGGGCGGGCGGGAGGGAGCGCGATAGCGGGGCGGGAGGGATCGCGAGAGCAGGGCGGGGCGGGAGGGATCGCGAGAGCGGGGCGGGCGGCGGGACGGAGCGCGGAGGGCGGGAGGGAGGGCGAGAGCGGGGCGGGAGGGAGCGCGAAAGCGGGGCGGGGCGGTGCCGGCGGGAGGGAGCGAGAGAGCGGGACGGGGCGGGCGGGCGAGCGGGACGGAGCGCGAGAGCGGGGCGGGTTGGAGGGAGCGCAAGAGCGGGACGGGACGGGGCGGGCGGGAGGGAGCTCGAGAGCGGGACGGGGCGCGGCGGGGCGGGAGTGAGCGCGAGAGCGGGACGGGGCGGGGCGGGCGGGAGGAGCGCGAGAGCGGGACGGGGCGGGGCGGGCGGGAGGGAGCGCGAGAGCGGGACGGGGCGGGGCGGGCGGGAGGGAGCGCGAGAGCGGGACGGGGGGGAGGGAGCGCGAGAGCGGGACGGGGCGGGGCGGGCGGGAGGGAGCGCGAGAGCGGGACGGGGCGGGGCGGGCGGGAGGGAGCGCGAGAGCGGGACGGGGCGGGGCGGGCGGGAGGGAGCGCGAGAGCGGGACGGGGCGGAGCGTGAGGGAGGGAGCGTGAGAGCGTGGCGGGGCGGATCTTGAGCGAGGGAGCGTGAGAGCGGGGCGGGGCGGGCGGGCGGGAGGGAGCGCGAGAGCTGGGCGGGGCGGGCGGGAGCGAGCGCGGGGCGGGGCGGGCGGGAGCGAGCGCGGGGCGGGGCGGGCGGGAGGAAGCGCGAGAGCGGGGCGGGGCAGGCGGGAGGGAGCGCGAGAGCGGGACGGGGCGGGCGGGAGGGAGCGCGAGAGCGGGACGGGGCGGGCGGGAGGGAGGGAGCGTGAGAGCGGGACGGTCCGGGAGGGAGGGAGCGTGAGAGCGGGACGGGGCGGGAGGGGAGGGGAGGGGAGCGTGAGAGCGGGACGGGGCGGGAGGGAGGGAGGGGAGCGCGAGAGCGGGACGGGGCGGGGCGGGCAGGAGGGAGCGCGAGAGCTGGACGGGGCGGGGCGGGCGGGAGGGAGCGCGAGAGCGGGACGGGGCGGGGCGCGCGGGAGGGGAGCGCGAGAGCGGGGCGCGCGGGAGGGAGCGCGAGAGCGGGGCGGGGCGGGCGGGAGGGGAGCGCGAGAGCGGGACGGGGCGGGGCGGGCGGGAGGGAGCGCGAGAGCGGGACGGGGCGGGCGGGAGCGAGCGCGGGGCGGGGTGGGCGGGAGCGAGCGCGGGGCGGGGCGGGCGGGAGGGAGCGCGAGAGCGGGGCGGGCGGGCGGGAGGGAGCGCGAGATCGGGACGGGGCGGGCGGGCGGGAGGGATCGCGAGAGCTGGGCGGGGCGGGCGGGAGCGAGCGCGGGGCGGGGCGGGGCGGGAGCGAGCGCGGGGCGGGGCGGGCGGGAGGAAGCGCGAGAGCGGGGCGGGGCGGGCGGGAGGGAGCGCGAGAGCGGGACGGGGCGGGCGGGAGGGAGGGAGCGTGAGAGCGGGACGGTCCGGGAGGGAGGGAGCGTGAGAGCGGGGCGGGGCGGGCGGGAGGGAGGGAGCGTGAGAGCGGGGCGGGGCGGGAGGGAGGGAGGGAGCGTGAGAGCGGGACGGGGCGGGAGGGAGGGAGGGAGCGCGAGAGCGGGACGGGGCGGGGCGGGCAGGAGGGAGCGCGAGAGCTGGACGGGGCGGGGCGGACGGGAGGGAGCGCGAGAGCGGGACGGGGCGGGGCGCGCGGGAGGGAGCGCGAGAGCGGGGCGGGGCGGGCGGGAGGGAGCGCGAGAGCGGGACGGGGCGGGCGGGAGGGAGGGAGCATGAGAGCGGGACGGTCCGGGAGGGAGGGAGCGTGAGAGCGGGACGGGGCGGGAGGGAGGGAGGGAGCGTGAGAGCGGGACGGGGCGGGAGGGAGCGTGAGAGTGGGACGGGGCGGGAGGGAGGGAGGGAGCGCGAGAGCGGGGCGGGAGGGATCGCGAAAGCAGGGCGGGGCGGGAGGGATCGCGAGAGCGGGGCGGGGCGGGCGGGACGGAGCGCGGAGGGCGGGAGGGAGGGCGAGAGCGGGGCAGGAGGGAGCGCGAAAGCGGGGCGGGGCGGGGCGGGCGGGAGGGAGCGAGAGAGCGGGACGGGGCGGGCGGGCGGGCGGGAGCGCGAGAGCGGGACCGGGCGGGCGGGCGGGATGGAGCGCGAGAGCGGGACGGGGCGGGCGGGAGGGAGGGAGCGTGAGAGCGGGACGGTCCGGGAGGGAGGGAGCGTGAGAGCGAGACGGTCCGGGAGGGAGGGAGCGCGAGAGCGGAACGGGGCGGGAGGGAGGGAGGGAGCGCGAGAGCGGGACGGGGCGGGGCGGGCGGGAGGGAGCGCGAGAGCGGGACGGGGCGGGGTGGGCGGGAGGGAGCGCGAGAGCGGGACGGGGCGGGGCGGGGCGGGCGGGAGCGCGAGAGCGGGACGGGGCGGGCGGGCGGGAGCGCGAGAGCGGGGCGGGGCGGGCGGGCGGGATGGAGCGCGAGCGCGAGAGCGGGGACCGGGCGGGCGGGGGGGAGGGAGCGCGAGAGCGGGACGGGGCGGACGGGAGTGCGAGAGCGGGACAGGGCGGGATGGAGCGAGAGAGCGGGACGGGGCGGGCGGGCGGGCGGGAGGGAGCGCGAGAGCGGGACGGGGCGGGGTGGGCGGGAGGGAGCGCGAGAGCGGGACGGGGCGGGGCGGGCGGGAGGGGCGCGAGAGCGGGGCGGGGCGGGGCGGGCGGGAGGGAGCGAGAGAGCGGGATGGGGGGGGCGGGCGGGCGGGAGCGCGAGAGCGGGACGGGGCGGGCGGGCGGGAGCGCGAGAGCGGGACGGGGCGGGCGGGCGGGATGGAGCGCGAGCGCGAGAGCGGGACCGGGCGGGCGGGGGGGAGGGAGCGCGAGAGCGGGACGGGGCGGACGGGAGTGCGAGAGCGGGACAGGGCGGGATGGAGCGCGAGAGCGGGACGGGGCGGGCGGGAGGGTGAGAGCGGGACGGTCCAGGAGGGAGGGAGCGCGAGAGCGGAACGGGGCGGGAGGGAGGGAGGGAGCGCGAGAGCGTGACGGGGCGGGGCGGGCGGGAGGGAGCGCGAGAGCAGGACGGGGCGGGGCGGGCGGGAGGGAGCGCGAGAGCGGGACGGGGCGCGGCGGGCGGGAAGGGGCGCGAGAGCGGGACGGGGCGGGCGGGAGGGAGCGCGAGAGCGGGACGGGGCGGGGCGGGGGGGAGCGCGAGAGCGGGGCGGGGCGGGAGGGAGGGAGGGAGCGCGAGAGCGGGACGGGCCGGGAGGGAGGGAGCGTGAGAGCGGGACGGGGCGGGAGGGAGCGCCAGAGCGGGGCGGGCGGGAGGGAGCGCGAGAGCGGGGCGGGCGGGAGGGAGCGCGAGAGCGGGGCGGGCGGGAGAGAGCGCGAGAGCGGGGCGGGGCGGGCGGAAGAGAGCGCGAGAGCAGGGCGGGGCGGGCGGGAGGGAGCGCCAGAGCGGGGCGGGGCGGGCGGGAGCACGAGAGCAGGGCGGGGAGGGCGGGAGCGCGAGAGCGGGGCGGGGCGGGCGGGAGGGAGCGCGAGAGCGGGGCGGGGCGGGCGGGAGGGAGCGCGAGAGCGGGGCGGGGCGGGCGGGAGGGAGCGCGAGAGCGGGGCGGGGCAGGCGGGCGGGAGGGAGCGCGAGAGTGGGACGGGTCGGGCAGGCGGGCAGGAGCGCGAGAGCGGGACGGGGCGGGCGGAAGAGAGCGCGAGAGCAGGGCGGGGCGGGCGGGAGGGAGCGCGAGAGCGGGGCGGGGCGGGCGGGAGCACGAGAGCAGGGCGGGGAGGGCGGGGAGCGCGAGAGCGGGGCGGGGCGGGCGGGAGGGAGCGCGAGAGCGGGGCGGGGCGGGCGGGAGGGAGCGCGAGAGCGGGGCGGGGCGGGCGGGAGGGAGCGCGAGAGCGGGGCGGGGCGGGCGGGAGGGAGCGCGAGAGCGGGGCGGGGCGGGCGGGAGGGAGCGCGAGAGCGGGACGGGTCGGGCGGGCGGGCGGGAGCGCGAGAGCGGGACGGGGCGGGCGGGCGGGATGGAGCGCGAGCGCGAGAGCGGGACCGGGCGGGCGGGCGGGAGGGGAGCGCGAGAGCGGGACGGGGCGGACGGGAGTGCGAGAGCGGGACAGGGCGGGATGGAGCGCGAGAGCGGGACGGGGCGGGCGGGAGGGAGGGAGCGTGAGAGCGGGACGGTCCGGGAGGGAGGGAGCGTGAGAGCGAGACGGTCCGGGAGGGAGGGAGCGCGAGAGCGGAACGGGGCGGGAGGGAGGGAGGGAGCGCGAGAGCGGGACGGGGCGGGGCGGGCGGGAGGGAGCGCGAGAGCGGGACGGGGCGGGGCGGGCGGGGAGGGAGCGCGAGAGTGGGACGGGGCGGGGTGGGCGGGAGGGAGCGCGAGAGCGGGACGGGGCGGGGCGGGCGGGACGGGGCGGGGCGGGCGGGAGGGGGCGCGAGAGCGGGGCGGGGCGGGGCGGGCGGGAGGGAGCGAGAGAGCGGGACGGGGGGGGCGGGCGGGCGGGAGCGCGAGAGCGGGACGGAGCGGGCGGGCGGGATGGAGCGCGAGCGCGAGAGCGGGACCGGGCGGGCGGGCGGGAGGGAGCGCGAGAGCGGGACGGGGCGGGCGGGGCGGGAGGGAGCGCGAGAGCGGGACGGGGCGGGGCGGGCGGGAGGGGGCGCGAGAGCGGGGCGGGGCGGGGCGGGCGGGAGGGAGCGAGAGAGCGGGACGGGGGGGGCGGGCGGGCGGGAGCGCGAGAGCGGGACGGGGCGGGCGGGCGGGAGCGCGAGAGCGGGACGGGGCGGGGCGGGCGGGAGGGAGCGAGAGAGCGGGACGGGGGGGGCGGGCGGGCGGGAGCGCGAGAGCGGGACGGGGCGGGCGGGCGGGATGGAGCGCGAGCGCGAGAGCGGGACCGGGCGGGCGGGTGGGAGGGAGCGCGAGAGCGGGACGGGGCGGGCGGGGCGGGAGGGAGCGCGAGAGCGGGACGGGGCGGGGCGGGCGGGAGGGGGCGCGAGAGCGGGGCGGGGCGGGGCGGGCGGGAGGGAGCGAGAGAGCGGGACGGGGGGGCGGGCGGGCGGGAGCGCGAGAGCGGGACGGGGCGGGCGGGCGGGAGCGCGAGAGCGGGACGGGGCGGGCGGGCGGGATGGAGCGCGAGCGCGAGAGCGGGACCGGGCGGGCGGGCGGGAGGGAGCGCGAGAGCGGGACGGGGCGGACGGGAGTGCGAGAGCGGGACAGGGCGGGATGGAGCGCGAGAGCGGGACGGGGCGGGCGGGAGGGAGGGAGCGTGAGAGCGGGACGGTCCGGGAGGGAGGGAGCGCGAGAGCGGAACGGGGCGGGAGAGAGGGAGGGAGCGCGAGAGCGGGACGGGGCGGGGCGGGCGGGAGGGAGCGAGAGAGCGGGACGGGGGGGGCGGGCGGGCGGGAGCGCGAGAGCGGGACGGGGCGGGCGGGCGGGATGGAGCGCGAGCGCGAGAGCGGGACCGGGCGGGCGGGCGGGAGGGAGCGCGAGAGCGGGACGGGGCGGGCGGGGCGGGAGGGAGCGCGAGAGCGGGACGGGGCGGGGCGGGCGGGAGGGGGCGCGAGAGCGGGGCGGGGCGGGGCGGGCGGGAGGGAGCGAGAGAGCGGGACGGGGGGGGCGGGCGGGCGGGAGCGCGAGAGCGGGACGGGGCGGGCGGGCGGGGAGCGCGAGAGCGGGGAAGACGGGGCGGGCGGGCGGGGATGGAGCGCGAGCGCGAGAGCGGGACCGGGCGGGCGGGCGGGAGGGAGCGCGAGAGCGGGACGGGGCGGACGGGAGTGCGAGAGCGGGACAGGGCGGGATGGAGCGCGAGAGCGGGATGGGGCGGGCGGGAGGGAGGGAGCGTGAGAGCGGGACGGTCCGGGAGGGAGGGAGCGCGAGAGCGGAACGGGGCGGGAGGGAGGGAGGGAGCGCGAGAGCGGGACGGGGCGGGGCGGGCGGGAGGGAGTGCGAGAGCAGGACGGGGCGGGGCGGGCGGGAGGGAGCGCGAGAGCGGGACGGGGCGCGGCGGGCGGGAGGGGGCGCGAGAGCGGGACGGGGCGGGCGGGAGGGAGCGCGAGAGCGGGACGGGGCGGGGCGGGGGGGGAGCGCGAGTGCGGGGCGGGGCGGGAGGGAGGGAGGGAGCGCGAGAGCGGGACGGGCCGGGAGGGAGGGAGGGAGGGAGGGAGGGAGCGTGAGAGCGGGACGGGGCGGGAGGGAGCGCCAGAGCGGGGCGGGCGGGAGGGAGCGCGAGAGCGGGGCGGGCGGGAGAGAGTGCGAGAGCGGGGCGGGGCGGGCGGAAGAGAGCGCGAGAGCAGGGCGGGGCGGGCGGGAGGGAGCGCGAGAGCGGGGCGGGGCGGGCGGGAGCACGAGATCGGGGCGGGGGAGGGCGGGAGCGCGAGAGCGGGGCGGGGCGGGCGGGAGGGAGCGCGAGAGCGGGGCGGGGCGGGCGGGAGGGAGCGCGAGAGCGGGGCGGGGCGGGCGGGAGGGAGCGCGAGAGCGGGGCGGGGCGGGCGGGAGGGAGCGCGAGAGCGGGGCGGGGCGGGCGGGAGGGGAGCGCGAGAGCGGGGCGGGGCGGGCGGGATGGAGCGCGAGAGCGGGGCGGGGCGGGCGGGAGGGAGCGCGAGAGCGGGGCGGGGCGGGCGGGAGGGAGCGCGAGAGCGGGGCGGGGCGGGCGGGAGGGAGCGCGAGAGCGGGGCGGGGCGGGCGGGCGGGAGGGAGCGCGAGAGCGGGACGGGGCGGGAGGGAGCGCGAGAGCGGGACGGGGCGGGCGGGCGGGAGGGAGCGCGAGAGCGGGACGGGGCGGGCGGGCGGGAGGGGAGCGTGAGAGCGGGACGGGGCTGGAGGAGCGTGAGAGCAGGACGGGGCGGGAGGGAGCGTGAGAGCGGGACGGGGCGGGAGGGAGCGTGAGAGCGGGACGGGGTGACCGGGAGGGAGCCAAAGTGAGAGCGGGACGGGGCAGGAGGGAGCGTGAGAGCGGGAAGGGGCGGGAGGGCGCGCGAGAGCAGGACGGGGCGGGAGGGAGCGCGAGAGCGGGGCGGGGCGGGGCGGGCGCGAGAGCGGGACGGGGCGGGGCGGGTGGGAGCGCGAGAGCGGGGCGGGGCGGGAGGGAGGGAGGGAGCGTGAGAGCGGGCAGGAAGGAGGGAGGCGTGAGAGCGGGAAGGTGCGGGAGGGAGCGTGAGAGCGGGACGGGGCGGGGCGGGAGGGAGCGCGAGAGCGGGATGGGGCGGGGCGGTAGGGAGTGCGAGAGCAGGACGCGGCGGGGCGGGCAGGAGGGAGGGAGTGCGAGAGCGGGGCGGAAGGGAGCGCGAGAGCGGGACGGGGCGGGCGGGGCGGGAGGGAGCGCGAGAGCGGGACGGGTCGGGCGGGCGGGCGTGAGCGCGAGAGCGGGACGGAGCGCGAGCGCGAGAGCGGGACCGGGCGGGCGGGAGGGAGCGCGAGAGCGGGACGGGGCGGACGGGAGTGCGAGAGCGGGACAGGGCGGGATGGAGCGCGAGAGCGGGACGGGGCGGGCGGGAGGGAGGGAGCGTGAGAGCGAGACGGTCCGGGAGGGAGGGAGCGCGAGAGCGGGACGGGGCGGGGCGGGCGGGAGGGAGCGCGAGAGCGGGACGGGGCGGGGCGGGCGGGAGGGAGCGCAAGAGCGGGACGGGGCGGGGCGGGCAGGAGGGGGGCGCGAGAGCGGGACCGGGCGGGCGGGAGGGAGCGCGAGAGCGGGGCGGGGCGGGCGGGAGCGCAAGTGCGGGGCGGGGCAGGAGGGAGGGAGGGAGCGCGAGAGCGGGACGGGCCGGGAGGGAGGGAGGGAGGGAGGGAGCGTGAGAGCGGGACGGGGCGGGAGGGAGCGCCAGAGGGGGGCGGGCGGGAGGGAGCGCGAGAGCGGGGCGGGCGGGAGAGAGCGCGAGAGCGGGGCGGGGCGGGCGGAAGAGAGCGCGAGAGCAGGGCGGGGCGGGCGGGAGGGAGCGCGAGAGCGGGGCGGGGCGGGAGGGAGCGCGAGAGCGGGGCGGGGCGGGCGGGAGCACGAGAGCAGGGCGGGGAGGGCGGGAGCGCGAGAGCGGGGCGGGGCGGGCGGGAGGGAGCGCGAGAGCGGGGCGGGGCGGGCGGGAGGGAGCGCGAGAGCGGGACGGGGCGGGGGGGCGGGAGGGAGCGCGAGAGCGGGACGGGGCGGGCGGGCGGGAGGGAGCGCGAGAGCGGGACGGGGCGGGCGGGCGGGAGGGAGCGCGAGAGAGGGGCGGGCGGGCGGGAGGGAGCGCGAGAGAGGGGCGGGCGGGCGGGCGGGAGGGAGCGCGAGAGAGGGGCGGGCGGGCGGGAGGGAGCGCGAGAGAGGGGCGGGGCGGGCGGGAGGGAGCGCGAGAGAGGGGCGGGCGGGCGGGAGGGAGCGCGAGAGAGGGGCGGGCGGGCGGGAGGGAGCGCGATAGCGGGGCGGGCGGGAGGGAGGGAGCGCGAGAGCGGGGCGGGAGGGATCGCGAGAGCAGGGCGGGGCGGGAGGGATCGCGAGAGCGGGGCGGGGCGGGCGGGACGGAGCGCGGAGGGCGGGAGGGAGGGCGAGAGCGGGGCGGGAGGGAGCGTGAAAGCGGGGCGGGGCGGGGCCGGCGGGAGGGAGCGAGAGAGCGGGACGGGGCGGGCGGGCGAGCGCGAGCGCGAGAGCGGGACGGGGCGGGGCGCGCGGGACGGAGCGCGAGAGCGGGGCGGGTTGGAGGGAGGGCAAGAGCGGGACGTGACGGGGCGGGCGGGAGGGAGCTCGAGAGCGGGACGGGGCGGGGCGGGCGGGAGTGAGCGCGAGAGCGGGACGGGGCGGGGCGGGCGGGAGGGAGCGCGAGAGCGGGACGGGGCGGGGCGGGCGGGAGGGAGCGCGAGAGCGGGACGGGGCGGGGCGGGGCGGGAGGGAGCGCGAGAGCGGGACGGGGCGGGGCGGGCGGGAGGGAGCGCGAGAGCGGGACGGGGGGGAGGGAGCGCGAGAGCGGGACGGGGCGGGCGGGCGGGAGGGAGCGCGAGATCGGGACGGGGCGGGCGGGCGGGAGGGAGCGCGAGAGCTGGGCGGGGCGGGCGGGAGCGAGCGCGGGGCGGGGCGGGCGGGGAGCGAGCGCGGGGCGGGGCGGGCGGGAGGAAGCGCGAGAGCGGGGCGGGGCGGGCGGGAGGGAGCGCGAGAGCGGGACGGGGCGGGCGGGAGGGAGGGAGCGTGAGAGCGGGACGGTCCGGGAGGGAGGGAGCGTGAGAGCGGGGCGGGGCGGGAGGGAGGGAGGGAGCGTGAGAGCGGGACGGGGCGGGAGGGAGGGAGGGAGCGCGAGAGCGGGACGGGGCGGGGCGGGCAGGAGGGAGCGCGAGAGCTGGACGGGGCGGGGCGGGCGGGAGGGAGCGCGAGAGCGGGACGGGGCGGGGCGCGTGGGAGGGAGCGCGAGAGCGGGGCGGGGCGGGGCGCGCGGGAGGGAGCGCGAGAGCGGGGCGGGGCGGGCGGGAGGGAGCGCGAGAGCGGGACGGGGCGGGGCGGGCGGGAGGGAGCGCGAGAGCGGGACGGGGCGGGCGGGAGCGAGCGCGGGGCGGGGTGGGCGGGAGCGAGCGCGGGGCGGGGCGGGCGGGAGCGAGCGCGGGGCGGGGCGGGCGGGAGGGAGCGCGAGAGCGGGGCGGTGCGGGCGGGAGGGAGCGCGAGAGCGGGACGGGGCGGGCGGGAGGGAGGGAGCATGAGAGCGGGACGGTCCGGGAGGGAGGGAGCGTGAGAGCGGGACGGGGCGGGAGGGAGGGAGGGAGCGTGAGAGCGGGACGGGGCGGGAGGGAGCGCGAGAGCGGGACGGGGCGGGCGGGAGGGAGGGAGCGTGAGAGCGGGACGGTCCGGGAGGGAGGGAGCGCGAGAGCGGAACGGGGCGGGAGGGAGGGAGGGAGCGCGAGAGCGTGACGGGGCGGGGCGGGCGGGAGGGAGCGCGAGAGCAGGACGGGGCGGGGCGGGCGGGAGGGAGCGCGAGAGCGGGACGGGGCGCGGTGGGCGGGAAGGGGCGCGAGAGCGGGACGGGGCGGGCGGGGCGAGAGCGGGGCGGGGCGGGAGGGAGGGAGGGAGCGCGAGAGCGGGACGGGCCGGGAGGGAGGGAGGGAGGGAGGGAGGGAGCGTGAGAGCGGGACGGGGCGGGAGGAGCGCGAGAGCGGGGCGGGCGGGAGGGAGCGCGAGAGCGGGGCGGGCGGGAGAGAGCGCGAGAGCGGGGCGGGCGGGAGAGAGCGCGAGAGCGGGGGCGGGGCGGGCGGAAGAGAGCGCGAGAGCAGGGCGGGGCGGGCGGGAGGGAGCGCCAGAGCGGGGCGGGGCGGGCGGGAGCACGAGAGCGGGGCGGGGAGGGCGGGAGCGCGAGAGCGGGCGGGGCGGGCGGGAGGGAGCGCGAGAGCGGGGCGGGGC
The DNA here is from genome assembly GCF_030684315.1 of Stegostoma tigrinum. Taxonomy (NCBI): domain Eukaryota; kingdom Metazoa; phylum Chordata; class Chondrichthyes; order Orectolobiformes; family Stegostomatidae; genus Stegostoma; species Stegostoma tigrinum. The sequence goes on along the minus strand of NW_026728442.1, from coordinate 3,416 downwards.
GGGCGGGAGGGAGCGCGAGAGCGGGGCGGGGCGGGCGGGCGGGAGGGAGCGCGAGAGCGGGAGGGAGCGCGAGAGCGGGACGGGTCGGGCGGGCGGGCGGGAGCGCGAGAGCGGGACGGGGCTGGCGGGCGGGATGGAGCGCGAGCGCGAGAGCGGGACCGGCGGGCGGGCGGGAGGGAGCGCGAGAGCGGACGGGGCGGACGGGAGTGCGAGAGCGGGACAGGGCGGGATGGAGCGCGAGAGCGGGACGGGGCGGGCGGGAGGGAGGGAGCGTGAGAGCGGGACGGTCCGGGAGGGAGGGAGCGTGAGAGCGAGACGGTCCGGGAGGGAGGGAGCGCGAGAGCGGAACGGGGCGGGAGGGAGGGAGGGAGCGCGAGAGCGGGACGGGGCGGGAGGGAGGGAGGGAGCGCGAGAGCGGGACGGGGCGGGCGGGCGGGGAGCGCGAGAGCGGGACGGGGCGGGCGGGCGGGATGGAGCGCCAGCGCGAGAGCGGGACCGGGCGGGCGGGCGGGAGGGAGCGCGAGAGCGGGACGGGGCGGACGGGAGTGCGAGAGCGGGACAGGGCGGGATGGAGCGCGAGAGCGGGACGGGGCGGGCGGGAGGGAGGGAGCGTGAGAGCGGGACGGTCGGGAGGGAGGGAGCGCGAGAGCGGAACGGGGCGGGAGGGAGGGAGGGAGCGCGAGAGCGGGACGGGGCGGGGCGGGCGGGAGGGAGTGCGAGAGCAGGACGGGGCGGGGCGGGCGGGAGGGAGCGCGAGAGCGGGACGGGGCGCGGCGGGCGGGAGGGGGCGCGAGAGCGGGACGGGGCGGGCGGGAGGGAGCGCGAGAACGGGACGGGGCGGGGCGGGGGGGAGCGCGAGTGCGGGGCGGGGCGGGAGGGAGGGAGGGAGCGCGAGAGCGGGACGGGCCGGGAGGGAGGGAGGGAGGGAGGGAGCGTGAGAGCGGGACGGGGCGGGAGGGAGCGCCAGAGCGGGGCGGGCGGGAGGGAGCGCGAGAGCGGGTCGGGCGGGAGAGAGTGCGAGAGCGGGGCGGGGCGGGCGGAAGAGAGCGCGAGAGCAGGGCGGGGCGGGCGGGAGGGAGCGCGAGAGCGGGGCGGGGCGGGAGCACGAGAGCAGGGCGGGGAGGGCGGGAGCGCGAGAGCGGGGCGGGGCGGGCGGGAGGGAGCGCGAGAGCGGGGCGGGGCGGGCGGGAGGGAGCGCGAGAGCGGGGCGGGGCGGGCGGGAGGGAGCGCGAGAGCGGGGCGGGGCGGACGGGAGGGAGCGCGAGAGCGGGGCGGGGCGGGCGGGAGGGAGCGCGAGAGCGGGGCGGGGCGGGCGGGAGGGAGCGCGAGAGCGGGGCGGGGCGGGCGGGCGGGAGGGAGCGCGAGAGCGGGACGGGTCGGGCGGGCGGGCGGGAGCGCGAGAGCGGGACGGGGCGGGCGGGCGGGATGGAGCGCGAGAGCGGGACCGGGCGGGCGGGCGGGAGGGAGCGCGAGAGCGGGACGGGGCGGACGGGAGTGCGAGAGCGGGACAGGGCGGGATGGAGCGCGAGAGCGGGACGGGGGCGGGCGGGAGGGAGGGAGCGTGAGAGCGGGACGGTCCGGGAGGGAGGGAGCGTGAGAGCGAGACGGTCCGGGAGGGAGGGAGCGCGAGAGCGGAACGGTGCGGGAGGGAGGGAGCGCGAGAGCGGGACGGGGCGGGGCGGGGCGGGCGGGAGGGAGCGCGAGAGCGGGACGGGGCGGGGCGGGCGGGAGGGGGCGCGAGAGCGGGACCGGGCGGGCGGGAGGGAGCGCGAGAGCGGGACGGGGCGAGGCGGGCGGGAGCGCAAGTGCGGGGCGGGGCGGGAGGGAGGGAGGGAGCGCGAGAGCGGGACGGGCCGGGAGGGAGGGAGGGAGGAGGGAGGGAGCGTGAGAGCGGGACGGGGCGGGAGGGAGCGCCAGAGCGGGGCGGGCGGTAGGGAGCGCGAGAGCGGGGCGGGGCGGGCGGGAGGGAGCGCGAGAGCGGGGCGGGGCGGGCGGGCGGGAGGGAGCGCGAGAGCGGGACGGGGCGGGCGGGCGGGAGTGAGCGCGAGAGCGGGACGGGGCGGGCGGGCGGGAGGGAGCGTGAGAGCGGGACGGGGCTGGAGGGAGCGTGAGAGCGGGAAGGGGCGGGAGGGCGCGCGAGAGCAGGACGGGGCGGGGCGGGCGGAGGGAGCGCGAGAGCGGGGCGGGCGGGAGGGAGCGCGAGAGCGGGGCGGGGCGGGGCGGGCGGGAGGGAGCGCGAGAGCGTGTCAGGGCGGGGCGGGTGGGAGCGCGAGAGCGGGGCGGGGCGGGAGGGAGGGAGGGAGCGTGAGAGCGGGCAGGAAGGAGGGAGCGTGAGAGCGGGAAGGTGCGGGAGGGAGCGTGAGAGCGGGACGGGGCGGGGCGGGAGGGAGCGCGAGAGCGGGACGGGGCGGGGCGGGAGGGAGCGCGAGAGCAGGACGCGGCGGGGCGGGCAGGAGGGAGGGAGTGCGAGAGCGGGGCGGAAGGGAGCGCGAGAGCGGGACGGGGCGGGCGGGCGGGAGGGAGCGCGAGAGCGGGACGGGTCGGGCGGGCGGGCGGGAGCGCGAGAGCGGGACGGAGCGTGAGCGCGAGAGCGGGACCGGGCGGGCGGGAGGGAGCGCGAGAGCGGGACGGGGCGGACGGGAGTGCGAGAGCGGGACAGGGCGGGATGGAGCGCGAGAGCGGGACGGGGCGGGCGGGAGGGAGGGAGCGTGAGAGCGAGACGGTCCGGGAGGGAGGGAGCGCGAGAGCGGAACGGGGCGGGAGTGAGGGAGGGAGCGCGAGAGCGGGACGGGGCGGGGCGGGCGGGAGGGAGCGCGAGAGCGGGACGGGGCGGGGCGGGCGGGAGGGAGCGCAAGAGCGGGACGGGGCGGGGCGGGCAGGAGGGGGCGCGAGAGCGGGGACCGGGCGGGCGGGAGGGAGCGCGAGAGCGGGGCGGGGCGGGCGGGAGCGCAAGTGCGGGGCGGGGCAGGAGGGAGGGAGGGAGCGCGAGAGCGGGACGGGCCGGGAGGGAGGGAGGGAGGGAGGGAGGGAGCGTGAGAGCGGGACGGGGCGGGAGGGAGCGCCAGAGTGGGGCGGGCGGGAGGGAGCGCGAGAGCGGGGCGGGCGGGAGAGAGCGCGAGAGCGGGGCGGGGCGGGCGGAAGAGAGCGCGAGAGCAGGGCGGGGCGGGCGGGAGGGAGCGCGAGAGCGGGGCGGGGCGGGCGGGAGCACGAGAGCAGGGCGGGGAGGGCGGGAGCGTGAGAGCGGGGCGGGGCGGGCGGGAGGGAGCGCGAGAGCGGGGCGGGGCGGGCGGAGGGAGCGCGAGAGCGGGGCGGGGCGGGCGGGAGGGAGCGCGAGAGCGGGGCGGGGCGGGGCGGGCGGGAGGGAGCGCGAGAGCGGGACGGGGCGGGGCGGGCGGGAGGGGGCGCGAGAGCGGGAC
>NW_026728440.1:20000-56138 GCF_030684315.1 Stegostoma tigrinum | reverse complement strand
ATTAGAGAAGGAGATATAGTCAGCCTTGTTATGGACAGCAGACACGTTGCAAATGCATAGAAACTGACATTAAACCTTTGTTGTCAATGTGTAAAGAGGTGAGACAAATATGACGAGTTAATATTGTATCTTTGTGCTCAGTGAAATCATAGAATCATGAATCAGAGAACCCTTACAGTGTGGAAACAGTTCCATCAGCCCAACATATCCACAGTGCCCCTCACAGCATCCCACCCAGACCCATCCACCTATAACTCACCTAACCTACACATCACTGAACACCTTGGGAATATTAGCATGGCCAATCCACCGACCTTGCACATCTTTTGACTGTGGGAGGAAACTCGAGCACCCGGAGAAAACCCATGCGGGCACATGGAGAATGTGCAAACTCCACACAGAAAGTCACCAAAGGGTGCAATTGAGACAGCGGTGTTAACCAGAGCCACTGTGCTCTATATTATGCTCATTAAGCTGCAAGCATTTTTTTGAAAGAAAGGAAACTTACCATCGTCACAGGATGCGAGTGCTTTCAATTTTCTATCAGCTTTGAAAACTTTATCCATATCTGCCTTCACAAGGGCAAGGTGATGGCAATGGTGTGAGACTGGTTCGTATTCAGCAGCTCGCCATGCAAAAAATTAACGGCACTTTCAAGGCTTTTTTCCCCTCGGGGCATAACAGAAAGACAGGAACATGAAAAAATCCTGAAATCTTTCTCCAATTTCAATCTCAGGGGGACCATCCATTCCTCAAAATCCATAACCAAAGTGAAAAGTAATTTGATTCACTTTAAATCAACTATAACACTAATTTCCAAAACTTGGAAAATTCAATGTCCTGTTTTTCGAAGATGTCTGCATGTTCCATGTAAAATCACGTATTTTCCACTGCCTACCAGGCCAATCATTTGCTCACTATGATCTCTGACTCACTCTCTCGCCCTCTTTGATTTCTGTAATACCCGCCATCCCTACCCTCAGCTACCTGTGCTCACATGCTCGAGGCTTCTCCAATTTTCTGACGTTCATGCTAATGCTTTAAGATCCTTGCACTGAATGGCAGCAATTTTTTCCAGAAGCCTCAATGACTACTGCCCAGCGGCTCTTCCATCCATATTTATGACTATCAAGTGTTTTGAGAGGTTGGTCATGGGTCACATCAACTCCAGCCTCCCACATTCCCTTGATCCACTGCAATTCACCTGCTGATGCAGCAGATCCATGGTAGATGCCCTCTCCTTGGCTTCACACACATCTCTGGAATGTCCAGATAACAAGGGCATCTACGTCAAGCTCCTACTTATTGACCACATCTCCACCTTCAACACCCTAATTCCAAACAAAAACATCTCCAAGATTGAGAGTAGGATTAATTTCTTATATTTTTATGCCAATTATATGGCTGAATTCAGTAAGTCGATTTAATTTTCAAACAAGTCTAGGTTCCTTTTTATTTTATCAGAGTCCAAATGTAAATTTATTCACGTTAAAATTATTTGTATGTTGAAGCCATTCATCTAAGTTCTTATGACACTTACAAAACATGATGTAGCAAAGACACCCAACGTGCTGTCTCTATGATAACACGGGGTCGAGCTGAATGAGCACAGCAGGCCGAGCAGCATCAGAGGAGTCAGAAAGCTGACGTTTTTGGTCTAGATCTTTCGTCAGAAAATGGACGCTAAAGAATCTGAGATAACAGCTGTCGAGCTGGATGATGCTGCTTGGCTTGTTGTGTTCATCCAGCTCTACACTTTGTTATCTCAGATTCCCCAGCATCGGCAGTTCCCGCTATCGATGTGGGCCTCCTCCTATGTGGGCGCTCCAGTTTCCTCCCACAGTCCAAAGATGTGCAGGCTAGGTGGATTGGCCATGCTAAATTGCCCGTAGTGTTCAGGGGTGTGTGGGTTCGAGGGGGATGGGTCTGGCTGGGATGCTTCAACAGGCGGTGTGGACTTACTGGGCTGAAGGGCCTGTTTCCACACTGTAGGTAATCTCATCTCTGATCATGCGCCTCTGTCTCAGTTCTATCACGATTGCATTGAGACTTACCCTTCGTATTGGCCCTCTAATAATGGGGCACTTCCTCAAGACTGACTGTACAGAATTGAGTCGCTGCCTCAGCATTGACCACTTGACAACGAGCCACTGGTTCTGAATAGAGCTGCAATACCTCAGTACTGACCCTCCATTCATGGGGCATGCCTTGAATTCTGACATCTGCATAATGAGGCACTGCCTCTGACAGCAATGCACTCCCTCAGTTCTGACCCACTCAGCACTGAAGATCTAACAGTGCTTCAATATATCAGTGTTGATCCTATGAGAATGAGGCAAGCAGTCAGTGCTGAGCCTCTGATAGAGCTGCATAAAGCTCATTCCTGATGAGTTAAACATGTGCATACCCTCAATTCTGACACTACTACACCGAGGCCACTGCCTCAGAATGGACCATCTGACAATGATGCAATACCTCAGTTCTGACCCTCTGACAGTTCTGCAACACCTCAATCCGCACCCTTCAATCAGTAGGCACACACTCAATTATGAGCCCTTTGTGGGTTCATTCTGTAGCAATACCTCATTGCTGCAGTGTCAGTGCTGAGAGCGGGCCTTTTTATTCACTCATCAGTACCTAAGGCACTGGCTAATTGTCAGCAGCTCAGTTCTGAGGCAACGTCTCTTTGACAGAGTGTCAGCACCAAGGCAGACCCTCACTGTAATGGTGTCAGAATTAAAAGATTGTCATTTAGAGGGTCTAAGAAGTGGTGTTTCACATCAGTCAGAGGGTCTATACTGAGGCATTTCAGATCAGTCAGAGGGTGCCTCATTTTAATGCAGTAAGACTTGACAGAATGCCTCATTGTCAGAGGGTCAGAACCAAGTCAGTGCCTCATTATCAGACACAGTCCAAAGAGAGGGCCTTGATGTCAGTAGCTCTGTTATAAGGTGATACCTCATTGAAGGATCATTCTTGAGTGTGTGCCGCATTGTTCGTGGGTCAGTACGGAAGGAGTGCCTCAAAACTGGGGAGAGCCGCGTAATTAGAGATTTGGTGCTGAGGTCAGTGCCTCATTGTTACAGGGTTAGTTCTGAGGCAGGCTCACATTGCGAGAGGGTTAGTTCTGAGTGAGTATATTAGTTGCACACAGTAAATACTGAGTCAGTACCTCAATGCATTGGGTTCAGAGTTGATGGAGTACAGCATGATCAGAAGTTCAGTCCTGAACGATTGCAGCTCTGTCAGAGGGTCAGAACTGAGGGGGCAGTGCTTTACTGTCAGCGGATCAGTTCTGACACAGTACCTCATTGCTGGAGGGTCAGATCTGAATGAGTACCACATTGTCAGAAGGTCAGTACTCAGTCAGTGCCTCAAACAGAGAGTACCCATGCAAATAAACAGTAAATTAAATCTTAAAACACAGAGGATCCTGCAAACAAACCCTAAAACAGAGAGCCTCCTGGAAATAAACTCAAAAACACAGAATGCTCTGCAAATAAACTCAAAAACGCAGATGGCACGGTAAATAAGACACAGAGCTCATTGTTTAAAAAAAACCCTGAAACAAAGATCCAACTGAAATAAAACCATGAAATGAAGATCCTCCTGGAAATAAATGCTAAAACCCAGAGCTCACTGGAAATAAATCCTAAACTACACTGCTCACTGTAAATAAACCCTAAAGCAGAGAGCCTTCTGTAAATAAACCTTAGAATACAGCCTTTCTATGTAAACCTTAAATCACAGAGCTCTTTGTAAATAACCCTAAAACACAGGCCTCATTGTAAATAAACTCTAAAACAGAGACCCCCCCACCCCGCCAGTGCAGAAGCACTGCAACACAGAGCCCCCTGTAAGTAAGCCATAAAGCACAGATCTACCCTGTAAATTAAGTCAAAAACATACAGGACACTGAAAAACACAGAGCCCCCTCCAATTGTACACTCAAATACTCAGACCCCTGTAAAAAGAACTCTAACACACAACCTCCAGGAAGTAGAGAGGAAAAGACACGGCTGAATAAAGCCGAAAACACAGCGCACCTCTTCATGCACCCGAATACTGAGCCGACCTGTGAACTATCTGTAAGACAGGGGCCTTCACAAATAAACCCTAAAAGACAGAGCTCGCGATAAATAAAGAGCGCCCTGTAAATAAACCCTAAAACACTGAGTAAAAACCCAAAAAAACTGCGGATGTTGGAAATCAGAAAACAAATACAAAGTTGCTGCAAAAGCTCAGCAGGTCTGGCAGCATTTGGCAGCTGAAAAACAGAGCTAACCGGTTCCGGTTCGGTGACCCTTCCACAGAACCTCCCCCAGTTCTGCTGGGCTTTTCCAGAAACTTTGTTTTTGTTCCTGATTTGCAGCATCCGCAGTTATTTCAGTTTTCAATTCACCAGGCAGTCAGTAACATCAAATGGTTGTGTATCACATATTTACCAGTCAAACACGCCAAACTCGTTCGCTCACGTGGTCTGAGAGAACAAGGTGTCGAGCCGGATGAACACAGCAGGCCAAGCAGCAGGAAGGCTGATGGTTCGGGCCCAGACCCTTCTTCAGAAAAGTGGTCACTTGTTAATCTTGTAACCTTTGCCCCTGAATATCCTGTGGTCTGCCCTGTTGACTCATATCGGTTAGCACTTAACAAGGCTTCCGGAGGTTGGCTGGTGTGTCTTTGGTGATACAGGGCCAATCGCCTTCAAATATCCTTTTGTGTGGTTTTTCTGTGACATTATATCAAAAGTCTCTTTACTGTTGTCCGAAAGGTCCTCTTTCCCGATGCACCCACAGCGCTCCATGTGACCACTATCGCGCTCTCATTCATTCATAACTTTACTGAACACTCACTCGGGTCCTCTGTTTACTGTTACGCATTTCATTCATTCATAAAATTGCGATCTTGCCATACTTTTCACTAATAAAGGGAGACTATAAATTAAAATGTTCCTTCCACGCATTACTGCCTTTTCACAGTTTGAACTCGTGTTGCTGATAGTGTCCAAACCTGTGTCTACATCAGAGTCAATCCCTGACTATGTGTTAATTTTCTAATCTATTCAGAACAATATCTTCCCATCCATCGTGTCACCCGAAACTATGAATAATTACAATATTAATCAGCCCTCAACAAACGTCTCCCAGGACTTGAATTGCTGGCGGGACATCAAACAAGTTTCTGCTTTACCACGTCGCTGTCAGAGACATATTGACTAGGGCCCGCGATCACTTTCAGAAAGTTCCTACTCTCTCTCAAAACAGCTCTTCCGTGAAATTGAGTGAGAAGAATGAGAAGGTCGGCAATAGTGAAATCTCAAGTCCCGGCCGCGGTCATCAGGCCACTGACCTTTCTGCTGTCATCAACTGATTGTCAGCCCAATCAAATCACATCGGGTTGATAATCTTTCTGGTGTCGTCTAATTTTAAAAAAATAAAAAGGATCCACACCAGTCATTGCCCTATTTCAAATACCTCAGTGCTGTCCCTGTAATAGCCCTCAATCCTGACCCGATTGGCCGTCAGACAACACTGCACGTCTACGGTACTGACCCTTTGACCATGAGGTACTCTCACAATGAGATGTTATTATATAACATCCCATTGATTTCGATACTTCTACACATTAAAGTCTTTCATCTGCCTACGCACAGGGATGCAGGCACTGCCCTGAAGCTTCCTGCTCAGCTTGGAATTCAGTGTAAAACTTTTGTAACTCTTTGTCTTCCCACACATCGGTATGCAGACATTGTCTTAAGCTTCCTGACTGAATACAATTAGAATTAAACTGTGTCAAATAGGGTTCGGTGGGGAACATTTGTAACGGTGTGGAACTTCTAAAGCATGCAATTTCTGTCGCTGACAAAGGGGCCAGGGCACTGAATTTGTGATTTCAAGTTGCCAGTGTGTCTGGCTAGAACAATCTGTCCGGATAACAACTTGAAATCGCCTCATGCCATCAGCAGCCACTTCAAGAGCAATCGATACTATATCCTGTGAAAATGGGAACTGCAGATGCTGGAGAATCCAAGATAATAAAATGCGAGGGTGGACGAACACAGCAAGTCCAGCAGCATCCTGAGATGTGCTGTGTTCATCCAGCCTCACATTTTATTATCTTCGGGACTATATCCTGGTCTTTTATGTTCTTGATATAATAATTGTTCGGTATCCTGTCTTTGTCTGTTGTAGTAATTGTTTTATGTATCATGTCATTGTAAAATGTGTAATTATTTTATGTATCATGTATTTTGTAAAGTATGAAGAGGGGGACTGTCCGCTGCTCGGGGAGAATTACCTGCGAGACTCTGCGCTCTGTGCCGGGTTAAGTACTGTGATTCTCCACAGCTTGTACTTGCTTGGTAATAAAAGGATTCGTGTTTTCCTAAACAGGTCAGTGTCTTGATATTGCAACAAATCCGTGAGGGTCTCCGAAAACGAACATGACAACAGTACTGATTCGCTGACAGTGAGGTCCTCAATCAGTACTGACCCTCTGACAATGAAGTGCTCCCTCAGTACTGACCCTCTGACAGTAAGGTACTCCCTCAGTACTGACCCTCTGACAGTGAGGTACTCCCTCAGTACTGACCCTCTGACAGTGAGGTACTCCCTCAGTACTGATTCTCTGACAGTGAGGTACTCCCTCGGTACTGACCCTCTGACAGTGAGGTACTCCCTCAGTACTGATTGTCTGACAGTGAGGAACTCCCTCAATGCTGACCCTCTGACAGTGAGATACTCCCACAGTACTGATTCTCTGACAGTGAGGTACTCCATCAGTACTGACCCTCTGACAATGAAGTGCTCCCTCAGTACTGACCCTCTGACAGTGAGGTTCTCCCTCAGTACTGACCCTCTGACAGTGAGGTACTCCCTCAGTACTGACCCTCTGACAGTGAGGTTCTCCCTCAATGCTGACCCTCTGACAGTGAGGTTCTCCCTCAGTAGTGACCCTCTGACAGTGAGGTTCTCCCTCAGTACTGATTCTCTGACAGTGAGGTACTGCCTCGGTACTGACCCTCTGACAGTGAGGTACTCCCTCAGTACTGATTGTCTGACAGTGAGGAACTCCCTCAATGCTGACCCTCTGACAGTGAGGTACTCCCACAGTACTGATTCTCTGACAGTGAGGTACTCCCTCAGTAGTGACCCTCTGACAGTGAGATACTCCCACAGTACTGATTCTCTGACAGTGAGGTACTGCCTCGGTACTGACCCTCTGACAGTGAGGTACTCCCTCAGTACTGATTGTCTGACAGTGAGGAACTCCCTCAGTGCTGACCCTCTGACAGTGAGGTACTCCCACAGTACTGATTCTCTGACAGTGAGGTAGTCCCTCAGTACTGACCCTCTGACAGTGAGGTACTCCCACAGTACTGATTCTCTGACAGTGAGGTACTCCCTCAGTAGTGACCCTCTGACAGTGAGGTACTCCCTCGGTACTGACCCTCGGACAGTGAGGTACTCCCACAGTACTGATTCTCTGACAGTGACGTACTCCCTCAGTAGTGACCCTCTGACAGTGAGGTACTCCGACAGTACTGATTCTCTGACAGTGAGGTTCTCGCTCAGTACTGACCCTCTGACAGTGAGGTACTCCCTCAGTACTGATTCTCTGACAGTGAGGTACTCCCTCAGTACTGACCGTCTGACAGTGAGGTACTCCCTCAGTACTGATTCTCTGACAGTGAGGTACCCCCTCAGTACTGACCCTCTGACAGTGAGGTGCTCTCTCACTCCAGTACTCTCACAGTGCTGCAATAACCATCATCCAATGGTACTCCCTCAAATCTGACTCTTTGACAAAGAGGCCCTGCCTCAGAACTGACTTGCTGACTGAGGTACTAACTCAATCCGACTAATTCGCAGTGCTGCAGTGGGAGCTGTGTTTTTTCATGTTGATTTACAGTGGGCCTTCTGTTTTCGGCTTTATTAACTGGAGGTCCTGTGTTTTGGGGTTTGTTAACAGTCGCTTCTGCAAGTTTATTTGCAGGAGGCTTAGTTTAAGGGAGGATTTGCAGGGGGCACTGTGTTTCAGGATTTATTTACTTGGAGCTCTATGTTTTACACTTTATTTACAGGGACTCTGGATTTTATGGTTTATTTTACATTTTATTTCCTGAATGACCCTTCTTAGGATTTATTTAAAGGGGTGTCTGTGCTTGAGAGCATATTTACAGGGTTAGCAAGGTGTAGAGCTGGAGAAACACAGCAGGCCAAGCAGCAGCAAATGAGCAGGAAGTCTGGCGTTTTGGGCGAGACCCTTCTTCAGAAATGGTAGGGGGAGGGGGATCTGAAATAAATAGGGAGAGGGGGGAGGCAGACAGAAAATGGATAGAGGAGAAGATCGGTGGAGAGGAGACAGACAAGCCAAAGAGGCAGGGATGGAGCCAGTAAAGGTGAATGTAGGTGGGAGTTAGGGAGGAGATAGGTCAGTCCAGGGAGGATGGACAGGCCAAGGGGGCAGGATGAGGTTAGTAGGTAGGAGATGGGGCTGGGTTTTGAGGTGGGAGGAATGACAGGTGAGGGACCCTGTACCCCAATGGTGTCAATGTGGACTTGACAAACTTCAAAATCTCCCCTCCCCTGACCGCATTCCAAAACCAGCCCAGCTGGTCCCTGCCTCCCTAACCTGTCCTTCCTCCCACCTATCCCGTCCTCCCACTTAATTTCTCCTCTATCCGTCTTCTATCGGCCTCTCCTCTCTCCCGATTTATTTCACAACCCCCTTCCCCTCCCCCATTTCTGAAGAAGGGTCTCGGCCCGAAACGTCAGCTTTCCTGCTCCTCTGGTGCTGCTTTTCCTGCTGCGTTCATCCATCTCTTCACCTTGTGACCACAGTCACAATGATCTTTAATTGTAAACTAATCTGTCATATTATTTGATCTGTTAAGGTTACAATGGTTCCCGTGCCTCCTATGGAATACACAGATGCTCTCCCTCAGCTCTGTCTCTGGGAATGCAAAGCTGCTTTCTTCCACGCTACCCTCAGAGATAACACCAGCTTTCAACCTAAGCCTAGCCTCAGCCCTAATGTTCACACTTGCATAAACATGAAACCTAGCCTCAGCCCTAAATCTTATTTACTGGGGGCTGTGCGTTTATGGTTATGTACTTTATGTACTTGAGCTCTGTGCTTGAGGTTTTATCAAATGTGGGTTCTGTGTTTAATAAGAACCAAAAGAACTGTGGATGCTGTAAATCAGGAACAAAAACAAAGTTGCTGGAAAAGCTCAGCAGGTCTGGCAGCATCTGTGGAGGAGAAAAACGAGTTAACTTTTCAGGTCCAGCAACCCTTCCTCAGAATGGAAGGGTACCCAGGCTCGAAAAGTTAGCTCATTTTTCTCCTCCACAGATGCTGTCAGACCTGCTGAGCTTTTCCAGCAACTTTGTTTCTGTGCTTAATAGTTTATTTACAGAAGGTTCTGTGTTCTAGGTTTTATTTACAGGAGGTTCTTTGTTTTCGGGCTTTTTACAAGGGACTCTGTGTTTTAGGAAAATTTACGAGCGGCTCTTTGTTCTGAGTTTCTTTTTTACAGTGATCTCCGTGTTTTAGGGAATATTTACAGTGAGCTCTGATTTAGAGCTTGTTTACAGAGGGCACTGTGTTTTAGGGTTTATTTACAGGGAGCTCTCTGATTGAGGGTTTGTCGGTTGTGAGATCTGTGTTTAGGGTTTATTTACAGTGAGATCTGTGTTTTTAGAGTTTATTCACAGGGTTTTCTGTATTTCATGGTTTATTTACAGGGTTTTCTGTGTCTTTGGGTTTGTTTACAGTGATCTGTGTTTTAGGGTTTATTTAGAGTGAACTCAGCGTTACAGGGCTTATCTTCAGGGCCGTCTCTTTTTTGGGCTGATTTACACGGTACTCTGTGATTTAGGGCATATTTACCGGAAACTCTGTGTTTTAGGGTGTACATAGATTTTAGAGGGTCAGTATGGAGGGAGTGCCAGGCATCAGCCCTCACCCTAACCTCAGCCCAAACCCTAACCTTCGCCATCGGCCTAACCCTAACCAGAACAGGAAAGAGCCTAAGGGACCAAATTGTGGGTACGCACCCTTAAATGGAAGGAGAGGGGCACCTTCTTCCCCATCTCCCCCAACCCGACCTACACCCCCACTCCCACACCCACACCCTATCCCATCCCCCATCCCAAAACCCTACTCACACTCCCCCTCTACTTTTTATTCTAAAGAGGAATCCAAAATTAGCGGTGTGCACCCATAATCCCTATTTCTGGGGGCGCGGGGGTGCTAGACAACCCCCAGATTAGGGTTGCGCCAAAATAAATGCAGCCTCTGGCACCCTCTCGCCGTGCACCCCACCCCCCCACCCCGCAACCTGACCTTTATGATAAGGGGGTGGGTGCCTTCCGCCTTTAAAGGGTTGGTTTGTAGGGAGGGCGGGGATAGGGAACTGATGCTGCCTTTCGGGGACCGAGCCGGCAGATCGCAGCAAAGATGAGCACCACCACGGGCGGGCCGCCAGGGGGCTGCAGTCACAAGAAACATCGCTTGGGCCCAAGCTATGCCTGCCTTTTTGTGGGTTGCATGGAACAGTCCCTCTTCCGTCGTTACACTGGCCCGAAACCCACCTCTTCCTCAATAACATTAACGACTGTATCGGCGCCGCCTCGTGCTCCCACCAGGAGCTTGAACAGTTCATCCACTTCACCAACACCTTCCACTCCAACCATAAGTTCACCTGGACTATTTCTGATACCTGTTCACCTGGACTATTTCTAATACCTGTCTCACCTTCCTGGACCTCTCTGTTTCCATCTCCGGCAACCACCTAGAAACTGATATCTATTTCACCGACTCCCACAGCGACCTAGAATACATCTCCTCCCACCCACCTTCCTGCAAAAAAAAATCCCCTGTTCTCAATTCCTTCACCTCCGCCACACCTGCTCCCAGGATGAGGCATTCCACTCCAATACATCTCAGGTTTCCTAATATTTCAAGGACCGCAAATCCTCCCCCCGACCCCCACAGTGGTCGAGAACGCCCTTGACCGCGTCTCCCACATTTCCCGTAATTCATGCCCCCTCTCCGCAATAACAACCAAAACACAATCCCCCTCATCCTCACGTACCACGCCACCAACCTCTGGATCTAACGTATCATCCTCCAACCATCATCTGCAATCCGACTCCACCAAAGACATATCTCCCTCCCCACCCTTATCTGCTTTCTGTAGGGACCACTGTCTCTGTGACTGCCTTGTCTGCTCCGCACTCCCCTCCAGCCCCAATACACCTGGCACATTTTTCCCTGCAACTGCAAGAAGTGTTACACCTGCCCCTACACCACTCCCCTCACTCCCCATCCCAGGCCCTCAGAACACTTTCCACCTCAAGCAGATGTTCACTTGCACATCTGCCAATGTGGTATACTGCATCCACTGCTCGCATTGTGGCATCCTCTACATTGGAGAAACCAACTGGAGGCTTGGGGACCGCTTTGCAGAATACCTACACTTAGTTCGCACTGAACAACTGCGCCTCCCAGTCGCGAACTGTTTCAACACCCCCTCCCATTCCTCAGACGACATGTCCATCTTGAGCCTCCTGCAGTGCCACAACGATGTCACCCGAAGGTTGCAGGAACAGCATCTCATATTCCGCTTGGGTAACCTGCGGCCCAATGGTGTCAATGTGGGCTTCATAAGCTTCAAAATCTCTCCTCCCCCACCGCATCCCAAAACCAGCCCAGCTCGCCCTTGCCTCCCTACCCTTGTCCTTCCTCCTACCTCAAGCCCCAACCTCCGTCTCCTACCGACTAACCTCATCCCGCTCCCTTGACCTGTCCATCCTCCCTGGACTGACCCAGCTCCTTCCTACATCCCCATCTACATTCACCTTTACTGGCTCCATCCCCACCTCTTTGACCTGTCTGTCTCCTCTCCACCTACCTTCTCCTCTATGCATCTTCTATCCGTCTCCCCCTCTCTCTCTCATTATCTCAGAACCTCCTTCCCCTTCCCAATTTCTGAAGAAGCATCTAGGCCTGAAACATCAATCTTCCTGCTCCTCTGATGCTTGATCTGCTGTGTTCATCCACCTCTACACCTTGTTATCTCAGATTCTCCAGCATCTGCTGTTCCTACTATCTCTGCTAATGCAGAAAACTTGTTTGATATCCTGCAAGCTATTCAAGTCCTGGGAGACGGTTGCTGAGGGCTGATTAATATTATGCTTCTTCAAACGATGACACGATGGTATTGTTCTGAATAGGTTAGAAAATTAACATGTACTCAGGGATAGACACTGATGTAGACACACGTTTTGCAGCTGTCAGCAAAATAAAGCCGTGAGGATTAAAACTGTGAAAGGGCTGTAAATGGGGTGGAAGGAGCATTTTAATTCAGTCTCCCTTTCATAGTGAAAGGTATGACTAGCTGGCAATTTTTTGAATGAAATGCGGTAATATTAAACAAGCTATGCCAGTAAGAGGTCAGTAAAGTTATGAATGAATGAGAGCGCTAATATGTAGTGCTTGTGGGTACATTGGTAAAGAGGACCTTTAGTACAACAGTACAGTAAAGAGGCTTGCACCAGTAATTATTTACCAAAATTCACTGGAATCTGGGCTGGTTCCCGCAGATTGTAAACTTCCTTTTTAAACACTGGTGTCACATTGGCTGTTTTCCAAAAAGCACGTAACTATCGGCCAGTTGGCTTAATTTCGGTTGTTGGGAGAATGTGTGAATCCATCATTAAGGAAGATAATAGCAAGACAACTGGATATAAATTGTCTCATTGGGAACAGCCAGCATGGGTTCATGAAGGGGAGGTCATGTTTAATTAATTTGGTGGAATTCTTTGAGGACATACTTGCATGGTGGACAGTGGGGAACCTGTGGATATCATGTATCTGGATTTCAAGAAGGCATTTGACTAGATGCCAAGGCTGCGACATGAGATAAAGTTGCATGACATGACAGGTAATGTATTGGCATGGACAGAGGATTGATTGACTAGCAGAAAACAAAGAGTAGGGGTAAATGGGTGTTTATCTGGTTGGCGGTCAGTGGCTCGTAGTGTGTCTCAGGGATCAGTGTTGGGACTGCAATTGTTTACAATTGATACAGATGATTTATAGTCGGGGATGAAGTGTGGTGTGTCAACATTGGCAGTTGACACTAAGATGAGCGGTAGAGCAAAGTGTGCAGAAGAACTGAAGGCCTGCAGATGGTTATACAGTCTAAGTGAGTGGGCAATGGTCTGGCAGATGGAGTTCAATGTCAATAAATGTGAGGTCATCCATTTTGATAGGAATAACAACAAAGTAAGCTATGGTTCAAATGGTAGAAAAATTGCAGCATGTTACTGTGCAAAGTGACTTGGGTGTCGTTGTGCAGGAATCGCTAAAAGTAATATTGCAGCAGGTAATTATAAAGGCAAATAGAATTTTGTCTGTCATTGCGAGAAGGATGGAGTTTAAAAACAGGGAGGCTATGCTGCAGCTGTATAGGGTCCTGATGAAGCTCCACCTGGACTACTGTGTGCAGTTTTGGTCTCCTGAATTGAGAAGGGATATACTCTCACTGGAGGGGGCACAGAGGAGACTGACTTGGTTGATTCTAGACTTGAGAGGGTTGGAATATGAGGAGAGACTGAGTTGGCTGGGATGATACTCATTGGAATTCAGAAGAATGAGGGGAGAGCTTATAGAAACATACAAGATTATGAAGGGAATAGATAAGGTGGAGACAGGGAGGTTGTTTCCACTGGCAGGTGAAACGAGGACGAGGCAGGTA
Source organism: Stegostoma tigrinum (assembly GCF_030684315.1). NCBI lineage: Eukaryota > Metazoa > Chordata > Chondrichthyes > Orectolobiformes > Stegostomatidae > Stegostoma > Stegostoma tigrinum. The sequence continues at coordinate 42,370 of NW_026728440.1, read as the reverse complement.
TAGCTCAAAATAAAAGGAAGCAGATGTCAGACTGAGGACAGGAGGAACTTCTTCACCCAAAGGGTTGTCAATCTGTGGAATACCCTGCCCAGTGAAGCAGTTGAAACTACCTCGTTGAATGTGTTTAAGGCAAGACCAGATCACGTTATGAACATGAAAGGAATTTAGGTTTATGGTGAGCGAGTGGGTGAGCGGAGCTGAGTCTCAAAAAGATCAGCCAGGATCTTATTGAACAGCGGGGCAGTCTCGAGGGGCCGGATGGCCTACTCCTGCTTAGTTCTGATGTTTTTCTATTATAATGTTATAGAGCCTCACAGAAAAAGGATATTTTGAAGCAATTGACCCTGCATGACTGAAGACGCGCCAGCCAGAGGTTCAGAGGAAGGATCACCTGACCCAAAACGTTAACTCTTTCTTTTCCCTCACAGATGCTGTCAGACTTGCTGAGCTTTTCCAGCAACTTTGGATATTTTCCCTGATTTGCAGCATCCGCAGTTCTTCCGGTTTTTACTGTGTGTTTTGGTATTTATTTACAAGGGGCTCTTTACTTACAGCCAGCTCTGTCTTTTAGGGTTTATTTGTAAGGGGCCCTGTTTTACGGATAATATACAGGCCGGCTCGATGTTGGGGTGTATTGACAGGTGCTCTGTGCCTTCGGCTTTGTTTAGAAGGAGCCCGGTATTTCACCTTTTACTTCCTGGGGGATATGTGTTCGTGTTCATTTAAAGGGGTCTCTGTATTTGAGCGTATAATTACAGGGGGTGAAGTTGATATTGTAGAAGTTTGTTTAAACAGGACTCTGTGTTTTAGGGGTTATTTACAGTGAAGCCCGCTTTTTACGGATGAGAGAAAGGCGTTTGAGGGCCTCTGTGCAGGCGGCTCCGTGTGTGAGGGCGAGGAGTGCGGCTGAAGCTTGGTTTAGTTTGCGCCCGAGGCTATGGTGAGTGTCGGATTGGGCTAGCGTGAGGGCTGAGCTTTTCCAGCAATTTTGTTTTTGTTCCTGATTTTACTGTATCCACAGTTCCTTTTAGTTTTTACTTTTTTTTAGTGTTTATCTACAGGGGGCTCTGAATGTCAGGGTTTATACACTGGGGTTCCTGTGTTTTGGGCTTTATGTCACGGGTGCTGTTTGTTTCAGGAGGCTCTATTCTTGAGTGTTCATTTACAGGGCCATCTGTGTTTGGGGTTTATTCACTGTGAGCTTCGTGTTTTAGGGGTAATTTCGTGGGTTCTGTGTGTTCGGACTTAGATACGGGGGCTCTGTTTTCGGGTTTAGTTAAAGGGGCCTTTTTTTTAAAGGAGTTATTTACAGGGCGCTCTATGTTTTAGGGTTGGACATCAGCGACCATCTCACAATGATCACTCCCACAGATCTGACCCGCCGACAGTCCTGCAATCTGTTAGTCCTGAGCATCTCATCTTGTAGCACTCCCATCAATTCTGACCCTCTGATAAAGAGGCACTTTCTCAGACCAACACAGTGACAATGCCACAATTCCTCACTACTGACAAAATACTAACTTCTGACAGAGGTAATTCCTCAGTATTGAGCCTCCAATAGAAATGCAATACTTCCGTACTGACCTTGTGAATGTGTTGCTCACCATTAATTCTGAACCCGTTCCAATGAAGCTCCTCCTCTGTGTTCAGTCTCTCATAATAATGCACTCTGGCTGTTCTGATCCTCTGACAATGCTGCAATTATGTATGAATTATTATCTTGTATTATCAGTACAGGACTCCCTCAATGCTTCCTCCATTACACTGAGGTCTATCGTTTACATAGGCTCCAACAAACCTGCTCTTATTTAACGGGCCAGGCATTGCTTCACTTGAACAGATTTTGTCAAGTCCTGCTGATGTTTCTGGCAGGACTTTTTCTGACACCTCAGAATTGACCCCTGACAATGTTGCACTCCCCCCTCACTTATGACCGCACCTGAGCTGCAATACCTCGGGGCTAACCTCCTAAGCATGGCTTGATCAAATACAGTCAACACGGCTTTGTGAGGGGTAGGTCATGCCTTACAAACCTTATCGAGTTTTTTGAGGATGTGACTAGAAAGGTTGATGAGGGTCGAGCTGTGGATGTGGTGTATATGGACTTCAGTAAGGCATTTGATAAGGTTCCCCATGGAAGGCTCATTCAGAAGGTCAGGAGGAATGGGATACAGGGGAACTTAGCTGCTTGGATACAGAATTGGCTGGCCAACAGAAGACAGCGAGTGGTAGTAGAAGGAAAATATTCTGCCTGGAAGTCAGTGGTGAGTGGGGTTCCACAGGGCTCTGTCCTTGGGCCTCTACTGTTTGTAATTTTTATTAATGACTTGGACGAGGGAATTGAAGGATGGGTCAGCAAGTTTGCAGACGACACAAAGGTCGGAGGTGTCGTTGACAGTGTAGAGGGCTGTTGTAGGCTGCAGCGGGACATTGACAGGATGCAGAGATGGGCTGAGAGGTGGCAGATGGAGTTCAACCTGGATAAATGCGAGGTGATGCATTTTGGAAGGTCGAATTTGAAAGCTGAGTACAGGATTAAGGATAGGATTCTTGGCAGCGTGGAGGAACAGAGGGATCTTGGTGTGCAGATACAGAGATCCCTTAAAATGGCCACCCAAGTGGACAGGGTTGTTAAGAAAGCATATGGTGTTTTGGCTTTCATTAACAGGGGGATTGAGTTTAAGAGTCGTGAGATCTTGTTGCAGCTCTATAAAACTTTGGTTAGACCGCACTTGGAATACTGCGTCCAGTTCTGGGCGCCCTATTATAGGAAAGATGTGGATGCTTTGGAGAGGGTTCAGAGGAGGTTTACCAGGATGCTGCCTGGACTGGAGGGCTTATCTTACGAAGAGAGGTTGACTGAGCTCGGTCTCTTTTCATTGGAGAAAAGGAGGAGGAGAGGTGACCTAATTGAGGTATACAAGATAATGAGAGGCATGGATAGAGTTGATAGCCAGAGACTATTTCCCAGGGCAGAAATGGCTAGCACGAGGGGTCATAGTTTTAAGCTGGTTGGTGGAAAGTATAGAGGGGATGTCAGAGGCAGGTTCTTTACGCAGAGAGTTGTGAGAGCATGGAATGCGTTGCCAGCAGCAGTTGTGGAAGCAAGGTCATTGGGGTCATTTAAGAGACTGCTGGACATGCATATGGTCACAGAAATTTGAGGGTGCATACATGAGGATCAATGGTCGGCACAACATTGTGGGCTGAAGGGCCTGTTCTGTGCTGTACTGTTCTATGTTCTATGTTCTAATTATGTAGCACCCATGAATTCTAAGCCCCTAAAATGAGATACTGCCTCAGTATTGACCCTCTGTTACTAATGCACTAAGTCAGAACAACCCTCCAGCAATGTGACCCTGCCTCAGAACTGACACTGAGAATGAGGCACTCCTTCAGCACTGCATCTTTAATCATACATTACATTGAGACATTCCTTGTGTACTGACCCTTTGAACAATCAGGCATTCCCTCAGTACTGACAGTCTGACGATTGTGCACTCCCTCGGTACTGGACCTCTGATAATGAGGCACTCCCGTAGTACGTCAGTACGTCTCATAGACCTGGAACACCTCAGCCCTTATGCTCTGACAGTGTTTCAATACCTCAGTGCTGATCTCCTGACAATGAGGAGCTCCATCAGATTTGACCACCTGACAGAACTGCAATACCTCAGTATTGCCCCTGTAATCAAGTGGCACTCCCTCAATTCTGACCCGATCACAATGAGGCTCTGCCTCTACGGAGTGCCTGAAAATGATAAAATCGCTCAGCACAGACCCTGCGACAATGAGGCCCTCTCTCATTCTGACCATCTCACAATGCTGCAATACATCATTACTGATTGTGTAATGTGTGGGTCTCTCGCAATTCTAACCCACTTTTCATGAGGCACTGCGTCAGTTTTGACGCTGTGACAATAAAACAGTCCCACAGTTCTGATACGCTGACAGTGATTCAATACCTCCGGACTGACCCTCTGACAACGAGTCAGTGCCTCAGAACTGCCCCCCTGACAATAAGTGAAACCGTCATACTGACCCACTGCTTCTGAGGCCCTCCCTCCACACTGACCTCCCAGTGCAAAACTATTTCAGAACTGGCCCTTGAAATGTGAGCAACTTCCTTAATTCTGTCCCCCTTAAATGGCAGCACTCCCTCAGCATTGACCCTTTGACAATAACGCACTCCCACATTTCTGACCCTGAGACAATGAGGCACTCCCTCACCCCTGATGCTCAGACAGCGCTTCAATACCTCAGTACTGATACTCTGGCAATGAGGCACTCTGTCAGGACTGACCCCAGGATAGAACTGTAATATGTCACAACTGACTTGATAATTGTTTAGCAGCCTCTCAGTCTGACCCCACGACAATGAGGCACTGGATCAGTATGGATCGCCTCTGACAAATGCGCTCCATCAGAACGAAACCTCTCACAAAGAGGGACTGCCTCAAGACAATGCTGTGATTGAGTCAATCCCTTAGCCCTGAATCTCTGATCATGTGGCTCTGTCTCAGTTCTGTCACCATTACCTTGAGACTTACCCTCCGTAATGTTCCTCTAACAATGAGGCACTTCCTGAACACTGACCATCCAGCATGGAGTCACTGCCTCAGCACTGACCACTTGACAACGAGACACTGGTTAAGAACTGACCTGCTCACAGAGCTGCAATACCTCAGTACTGACCCTCTCATCGAGGGACACTGTCTGAATTCTGACACCTGCATAATGAGGCACTGCCTCAGCGTTCACCCTCTGACAAACTCCTGACGACCCCCTGTAAAGACTGACAGTTTCCCTGGACGTCCTATAAATACTGACAGTCTCTCCTGGACCCACAATGAACAGTGACACACTCCCCAGGGAATCTTTGTAAATACCCACAAACACACACACACAGGGACACCCTGTAAATATTGACACACACACACACAACCTGTGACACCCTGTAAATATTGACACACGACCTGGTAATCCCCTGTCAAGACCAACAGAGTCCCCGGGGACACACTGTGAATATCGACACATCTGTGTGACCCCCTGGAAATACTGACAAAGCCCCTGAAATCACCTGTAAAACTGACACACTCCGTGGGACCCCCTGGAAATATTGACACAGTCCCAGCAAATCCTGAAAATACTGACAGTCCCTGGGACCCTCTGCAAAGACTGACGCATTTCCCGGGGCCTCCTTTAAAAACTGAAAAATTCCCGCGATCTACAGGGGTTCAGGGACTGTGTCAGTATTGACAGGGGCTCTTGGTGAGAGTGTCAGTATTTACAGGGTGTTCCGGGGAATTTGTAATTATTTACAGGTGCTCCCGGGAGTGTGTCAGTAGTTGCAGGCGGTCCCATGGAGGGTCAGTATTTACAGGGCGTCTCAGGGATTGTGTCAGGATTGACAGGGAGACTTGGGGAGAGCGTCAGTCGTTCCAGGGGGGCCCGTGGACTTTGTTTTTTCAGCGGATGTTAGGGAGAGCTCCAGTATTTCAAGGTGGTCCCAGGGAGTGTGCCAGTGTTTACAGGGATTCCAGGGGAGTGTGTCAGTATGCACCGAGCCCCTATAAATTCTGACACGCTCCGCAGGACTCCCTGTAAATACTGACATAGTACCTGAGAATCCCTGAAAATGCCACCACACTCCCAGGGACCCTCTGTAAACGCTGACACATTTCCCAGGCCCCGCTTTATACACTGAAAAATTCCCTCGGCCTCCTCTGTATACTGACACACATACCCGGACCCTTGTACGTATAGACACACTCTGCACAACTAACCACAAATACTGGGATATCCCGTAAATACCGACACACACCTCACGACACACTGTAACTACTGTCACATTCCCTGGAATCCGCTGAAAATACTGAGAAACTCCCTGGGGCTGCATGTAAATACGGACACATTTCCCAGGGACCCCTCTAAACACGAACGCATTCCCTGGGACTTCACCTAAACACTGACACATTCCACCGAACCCCCGTAAACACTGACAAACTCCCAGGACCCCCTGGAAATAATTACATATTCCCCATTCCCCCTGTAAATACCGATACACAGCCCGGAACTCCCGTAAACACTGACACACTCCACCCTCTATAACTACCGATACTCTCCCTGGGACACCCTGCAAATACTGATGCAATCACCGGGACCCCTGTAAATTCTGTCACACTCCTCGGGAAGCCCTCTAAATACTGACATATTCCCTAGACACCCTTTAAATACTGGCAAAGTCCCAGAGAACCCCTGAAAATACTGCCACACTCCCCAGGACCCTTTGTAAATACTGATATATTCCCCGGGACCAGCTGCAAATATTGACACATTCCCTGTCCCCGCTTTTCGTACTGAGAAACTCCCTGGGACTCCCTGAAAATAATGACACATTTCCCAGGGTCCCCTCGAAACACTGATACATTCCCCAGGAGCTCCTCGAAATACGGACACACAGCCCCAGATCCCTGTGCAGACAAACTCCCTGCGACCCACTGTAAATCTTGACATACTCCCTGAGACCCCCAGGAAATACCGACACACCACCCCTCCCGGGACCCCCTGGAAATACCAAAACACTGTAGGGATTCTCTGATTCTATTCTATGATGCCCTTGTCCTGTGAATGAATGAATAAATAAAGAAACCTGGTGAAGCCGCCAAACAGCATAGCCAGCAAGTGATCGATACAGCAAAGTGACCCCACCATCACTGGATCAAATCTGAGCTCTGCAGTCCTGCCACATCTTGTCATTTACTGTGGTGCACAATTAAACAACTGATTGGACGTGAAGACTCTACACATATCCCCATCCTCAATGATGGAAGAGCCCAGCACATCAGTGCAAAAGATAAGGCTGAAGTATTCATAGCAATCTTCAGCCAGAAGGGCCAAGTGGATGATTCATCTCGGGCGCCGCCAGCATCACAGATACCGGTCTTCAGTAAATTCAATTCACCCCACGTGATGTCAGGAAACACTTGGAGACACTGGATACTGCAAAGGTCACAGGCCCTGACAATATTCTGGCAATAATACTGAAGACTTGTGCTCCAGAACGTGCCGCTCCCCGTGCCAAGCTGTTGCAGTGCAGTTTCAACACTGGTATCTACCCGACAATGTGGAAAATTGCCCAAGTATGTGCTGTATTGCAAACATAGGACAAATCCAACCTGGCCATATACTGCCCCATCAGGCTGTACTCAATCATCAGGAAAGTGATAGAAGGTGTCAGTAACATTGTTATCAGGCAGCACCTGCTCAGCGACGGCCAGTTTGGGTTACGTCAGGGCGGCTCAGCTCCTGACCTCATTACAGCCTTGGTTCAAACATGGACAATACAGCTGCATTCCAGAGGGGAAGTGAGAGCTCCAGCCCTTTACAACAAGACTACATTTGACCAAGTGTGGCATCAAGAAGCCCGAGCAAAACTGGACTCAATGGGTATAAGGGGACAAATTCTCCACTTGCTGGAGTCATACCTGGCACGCAGGAAAATGAATGATCTTATTGGAGGTCAGATATCTTAGCTCCAGGGGATCCCTGCAGGAGTTTCTCATGGCAGTGTCCGAGATATAACCATCTTCAGCTGCTTCATCAATGAACTTGCGTTCATCATAAGGCCAGAAGTTGGGATGTTCCTGATGATTGCACAATGTTCAGCATCATTCATGATTCCTCAGATCCTAAAGCAGTCCTTGTCCAAATGCAACTAGATCTGGGCAATACCCAGGCTTGGTCAGACAAGTGGAAGTTACATTCACACCACAGAAATACCAGGCAATAACCGTCACCAACAAGAGACAACCACCCCTTGACAAACAATTTGTTACATTCACTGCATCCCACACTGTCACCGTCGTGGGGGTGAGCTTTGAACAAAAACTGAACCAGACGCACCACATAAACACAGTGACTACAAGAGCAGGTCAGAGGTGAGGAATGCTGCGGCGACTAACCCACCTCCTGATTCCCCAGAACGTGTCCACTGTCTACAAGGCATAATTCAGGACTGTGATGGAACGCTCCCGATTTACCAGGATGGCTGCATCTGTAACAACATGCAAGAAGCTTGACTCCATCCAGGACAAAGCAGCCCAGTTGATTGGCACGATATCGACAATCATCCACTCCCTCCACCACCAATGATGAGCGGCCTCAGCAGCACTGTGTACGATCCACAAGATGCACGGCAGAAATTCGCCAAAGCTCCTCATGCAGTCCCTTCCAAACCCATGACAGCTTCCATCTCGAAGGACAAGGGCATCAAGTACACGGGAACACCTCCTTCAATCCCACTCCAAGCCACTCGTGATTCTGATTTAGAAATTTCTCCGGAATCCTTCACTGCGACTGTTCAAAAGATGGGAATTCCCTCCCTCATGGCACTGTGGGGGCAACCCACAATAGGCGAACTGCAGCGGTTCGAGAAGGCAGCTCACCACCAACATCTCCAGGGCAATTAGGGATGGGCAATAAATGCTGGACCAGTCAGTGACACACACATCCAACAAATAATTGAAGAAACAAACTCTTATTCATTAGTGATTTTTCACAGTCTCACAGCCAGCCATGCCTCATATACACACATCTTAGTGACAATGTGGTGACCGTCACCAGACCCACAGTGAGCCTGGGCTCATCCACACTCCTCCCAGTCACATTTCTGATTTGAAAAATACACCTTTTTCACAAGAAATCTCTTTGTATATGTGCAATGTCACAACTGCAGTTGCGTTCTGTCCAGCTGCATATCAAATAAACAAATAAAGCATTGGACTTTGGCTCCACCCAATGAACCAAAGACCTCTCTTAGACACACAACAAAAATATTTACATACGTGAGACACGGGGAGAGTCCGACAACTGAATGGACCCTCATTTACCTTCAGCAGGAAAACCTCAGACAGTGGTCCTTCCCGACTCTGCCTCGGCAGCAGCAGCCCCATCGTCCCAGTTATGCCCCAAGCTTTTAGTGCATCCCAGTTATGCCTCGTGGACACACCACCTGGTTACTGACAGGGAACCTGGCAGCATTTACACGCTTCCGCGTCATGATGCGGTGACTGTAAATGGTCTCACAGTGGCCCTGGCCTCATTCGCACAACTCACAGGAAGTCCTACTTGACTGTAAACGGTCTGACAATTGCCCTCACCTCATTGACACACCTCCAGTAATTATACAGGGACACAAAACAGTCTCACACCGAGCATGGCCTTATTTACACTCCTCCCAGAAACTAAACAGTGATTGTAAACAGTATCACAGTGGGCCTGGCCTCATCTCCATGCTTCCGACTTACTATACGGTGACTGTCAACAGTCTCACAGCAAGTCTGTCCTCATCCGTGCACCTCCCAATAACTATATGCTGAAGGTAAACATTGAGCCTGGCCTCATCCACACACTCCCTGTAGCTATACGGTAACTGTAAAAGATCTCACACTGAGCCGAGAGAGAGTAGGAACTGCTAATGCTGGAGTCTGCGAGAACTACGTGTGGGCTGGATGAACACAGCACGACAGGCAGCATCAGAGCAGCAGGAAAGCTGATGTTTCGGGTTTCACCCACAGCCACTTCCAGGGCAGTGTACTGTGGCACAGGCCAACAAGGTGTACATAAACAATCTGACAGGATTCTCACCACCCGCCAATCTATGTTTTGTTGTTTGTTGGAAAGTTCTGATGATGAGACATTGTACCAAATGACTTTGTCAGTCTGCTCTGGGAACTACACGACAGGATCCAGCCTCTCCTTTTCCCACAGGGTCTCGAGCACGCTGCGTGCTGACCACTACCTGATGGACTGGCGGTCAGACGTTTGTTTCTTTGCAAATTTCACAACAAAGGACATATGTTATAGAACGGTCCAACTACTTGGAGCTTTCCGTGGCAGAGAGGCTAGTCCCTTCGTTCGCAACACTGGGATCAGGTCGTACCTCAGTACATAGTGACACTTGGTCTTTGCGTACTGAGAGTCTACACACAGCTTAATGCACAACAAGGTGGACATCAGGATGAGGGTGACATTGGGTACGTTCTTCCCCCACTTAGCCAGAGCTTAGTACATGGAGTTGTTGCAGACACGGTCTATCTTAGGCTTCCAGTAGGAATGGAAGATGGCTCGGATGAGGGAAACAGTGCAGTGTGGGTGATGGGCCAGAACTGTGCCATGCACAACAACAGAGTGCCTCACACCTGATGACCAGGATTTTACCCACAATGTGCACCTCCCAAGGCTTTCTGCACGCCCCAGGCTCTCTGAACTGTGTGCCCAGCACTTTTGGGTAATCTGCCCTGACGGTGAAGGGAATGAAGGGTCATTCAGGCCAGATCCCAAAGAACATGGCCTCACTCTTGTCTCGATTTACCGTGGCTCCCGAGGCCAGTTTGAAAGGGTCACAGCTGCTCATGAACCTGCGCACTGACACTGGGGCTGAGCAGAGTTTGGTGACATTGTTATCTTACAGGGACGCTTTGACCTGTAGGCCCGCTCTACCTGGAATAATCACACTTCTCAGGCTCACATCCTCACTGATGGACTCAGCAAAGGGCTCGATAGAGTGGGCAGCCCTGCCAGACCCTGGATCTGATGGGTAAGCTCTGTGATTCCCATACGCAGATTCTCTCCCCAAAGCCCATTTTATAAAGCACATCCCACATGTTGGTCTGCAATATCCTGCCAAAGGCCTTCTCTTGGTCCAGGCTGATGAGGCAGGTATCCACCCCTCTGTTCTGCCTGCCGGTGATCGTATCCCTAGGAGCGCGAGGCTCTCAGAGATCGTCCTGTCCCCTGCAGCACAGGTTTGGTCAGGGTCAATCACCAATCGCAGAGCAGACCTGACCCAGTTACACATGACTGAGACAGGATTTTGTAGGCTGCACTCGCCAATTATCTTGGTCGCTGATTTCTCACTTCCTCCCTCACTCCCTTCCACTTGTAGGTCAGGGTGATGATACCATTCCTCATGGATTTGCGCATAGTACCTGACAGAAGCATACTGTCGTACAGCTCCAGCAGCCTGAAGGATGAACAGAGCTCGATACGTTTGTCTCAATCTGACATCCTGACAACACCAAGCTCCAGCAGGCCCTGGCCACTCAACCCCCAAAGAGCTGAATACAACTCAGCTGGAAAGGCATCACCTCCCACAGTTTTATTCTTTTCTAAGGACTCGAAGGCCTTCCCCAGCTCATCCAGAGATAATGGTCAGTCCAGGCTCTCCTGCTTGGTGTTGTCAAAGACCCCCAGGATCGAGGACAGGAATGACTGGGAGTCACGGCACTGTCTGTGGGCATAGTGTCATAGGGACTGGCTTAAAAGGATTTGCTGAGCTTCAGGATGTCAGATTGAGACAAACTTATCGAGCTATGTTCATCCTTCAGGCTACTGAGCACAGAGCTCTCCTTGAGCCTCTTCAAGAAGGAATGTGAACACATCTCATTCGGTCACATGCAGCTGTAAAGGACACTGATTCGGCCTCCATTGGAATACTGTTTCTAATTCCAGTCTCCCTGCTGTCGGAAAGATGTTGTGAAACCGGAAAGGATTCAGAAAAGATTTCGGTGTGAGCGGGTCAGGACTGCAGGCGCTAATCGGTGTGAGCGGGTCACGACTGCAGGGGTAGGTCGCTGCGAGTGGGTCAGAACGGAGGGGACAATTCGCTGTCAGCGGGTCAGGACGGATGGGGAAAGTCGCTGTGAGCGGGGCAGGACGGAGGGGGCAAGTTGCTGAGAGCGGGTCAGGACTGGAGGGGGCAATTCGTTGTGAGCATTTCACTGAGGCACTGTCTCCCATTTCCATCTGTCAGTGCATCCCTATTTCCCTCCGACACTGCATCCCTATTTCCCTCCGACACTGCATCCCTATTTCACTCAGTCACTGCATCCCATTTCACTCAGTCACTGCATCCCATTTCACTCAGTCACTGCATCCATGCTGCATGGTCTATGCTATGTATAAATGTGGCATAAAATCCTGACTTGGATGTTCATTTCCTCTTGTAATAACATGTGGCATCATTAGCATCCTTAATCACTTGCATTTAATCGGAAAGCCTGGTACAAACACCAGATAACATGACAGTCCGAACAGAACGCATTTTCCAATGCTTTAAACATATAGTCACGTGTGTCTCAGTGAATAAAAATCCTCCTCATTTTACCGCAATTAAATCTCATAATAAAGGGAGTATGTCTGAAAGTCGTCTCATCCGAAGGAAACCAGACTTGCTCCAGGAAAGCTGCTAAAATATATCAAGAAAAATATATATGAAATGATTCTAGAAATTTCTGCAACACAAAGATCAAAGGAAACAATAGTTTGATGAACACACTGTTAAGTGTTGCACTTACACATCACATTTTGGAAAACAAACCACACTGATTTTCTACTTTATAAAAAAAATTGTTCCAAGTCTTCATTATGCAGCACTGCAGTGAACTGAAAAGGTGTAGAATTTTAACATGCATAGAAAGTATGTGCAGAAGTTAAAACAAACAAAAAAAAGCCACTTCTGTCCTAAAAAGACAATATTATATTACAAAAAGGCAGGGAAGTTTGAGAACACAGCATCATGCTACCTGCAGAGATAGAGTTTTGCCTGCGTCATAGGGCCGATCAGGGATGGCATAGGGAACTTGTGTGTGGAGCCTGAGGAGGTAGGGGAAGCCCTAAATGAGTTTTTTGCTTCTGTCTTTACGAAAGAAACGAACTTTGTAGTGAATGAAACCTTTGAAGAGCAGGTGTGCATGCGGGAATGGATAGAGATAGACGAAGCTGATGTGCTGAAAATTTTGTCAAACATTAAGATTGACAAGTCGCCAGGCCCGGATCAGATTTGTCCTCGGCTGCTTTGGGAAGCGAGAAATGCAATTGCTTCGCCACTTGCGAAGATCTTTGCATCCTCGCTCTCCACTGGAGTCGTACCTGAGGACTGGAGAGAGGCAAATGTAATTCCTCTCTTCAAGAAAGGAAATAGGGAAATCCCCGGCAATTATAGACCGCTAAGTCTCACGTCTGTCGTCTGCAAGGTGTTAGAAAGGATTCTGAGGGATAAGATTTATGACCATCTGGAAGAGCATGGCTTGATCAAATACAGTCAACACGGCTTTGTGAGGGGTAGGTCATGCCTTACAAACCTTATCGAGTTTTTTGAGGATGTGACTCGAAAGGTTGATGAGGGTCGAGCTGTGGATGTGGTGTATATGGACTTCAGTAAGGCATTTGATAAGGTTCCCCATGGTAGGCTCATTCAGAAGGTCAGGAGGAATGGGATACAGGGGAACTTAGCTGCTTGGATACAGAATTGGCTGGCCAACAGAAGACAGCGAGTGGTAGTAGAAGGAAAATATTCTGCCTGGAAGTCAGTGGTGAGTGGAGTTCCACAGGGCTCTGTCCTTGGGCCTCTACTGTTTGTAATTTTTATTAGTGACTTGGACGAGGGAATTGAAGGATGGGTCAGCAAGTTTGCAGACGACACAAAGGTCGGAGGTGTCGTTGACAGTGTAGAGGGCTGCTGTAGGCTGCAGTGGGACATTGACAGGATGCAGAGATGGGCTGAGAGGTGGCAGATGGAGTTCAACCTGGATAAATGCGAGGTGATGCATTTTGGAAGGTCGAATTTGAAAGCTGAGTACAGGATTAAGGATAGGATTCTTGGCAGCGTGGAGGAACAGAGGGATCTTGGTGTGCAGATACATAGATCCCTTAAAATGGCCACCCAAGTGGACAGGGTTGTTAAGAAAGCATATGGTGTTTTGGCTTTCATTAACAGGGGGATTGAGTTTAAGAGTCGTGAGATCTTGTTGCAGCTCTATAAAACTTTGGTTAGACCGCACTTGGAATACTGCGTCCAGTTCTGGGCGCCCTATTATAGGAAAGATGTGGATGCTTTGGAGAGGGTTCAGAGGAGGTTTACCAGGATGCTGCCTGGACTGGAGGGCTTATCTTATGAAGAGAGGTTGACTGAGCTCGGTCTCTTTTCATTGGAGAAAAGGAGGAGGAGAGGGGACCTAATTGAGGTATACAAGATAATGAGAGGCATAGATAGAGTTGATAGCCAGAGACTATTTCCCAGAGCAGAAATGGCTAGCACGAGGGGTCATAGTTTTAAGCTGGTTGGTGGAAAGTATAGAGGGGATGTCAGAGGCAGGTTCTTTACGCAGAGAGTTGTGAGAGCATGGAATGCGTTGCCAGCAGCAGTTGTGGAAGCAAGGTCATTGGGGTCATTTGAGAGACTGCTGGACATGTATATGGTCACAGAAATTTGAGGGTGCATACATGAGGATCAATGGTCGGCACAACATTGTGGGCTAAAGGGCCTTTTCTGTGCTGTACTGTTCTATGTTCTAACTGTGGGCACTGTAAATCAGCAACAAAAGCAGAAGTTGCTGGAAAAGCTCAGCAGGTCTGGCAGCATCAGTGAAGAGTGAGATCTGAGGAAGGGTCACAGGACGCGAAACATTAACTCTGACATTGTCTATGTCATAGTGAGTTATGTCTATTGCTTCAGCAAAATCCAACCAACTCTGAATGAAAATCAATGCTTAAGAAATATCCTAAACATCCGCTGTCCCCGTTGTGGCTTCCTCCACATTGGGGAAACGATGCAGAGGCTTGGGGACCGCTTTTCAGAACACCTACGCTCAGTTTGCAATAAACAACTGCACCTCCCAGTCACGAACCATTTCAACTCCCCCTCCCATTCCTGAGAGGACATGTCCAACCTGGACCTCCTGCAGTGCCATAATGACGCCACCCGAAGGTTGCAGGAACAGCAACTCATATTCTGCTTGGGAACCCTGCAGCCCAATGGTATCAGTGTGGATTTCACAAGCTTCCAAATCTCCTGTCCTGCCACTGCATCCCAAAACCAGCCCAGCTCGTCCCTGCCTCCCAAACCTATTCTTCCTCTCACCCATCCCCCCTCCCACCTCATGCCGCACCCCTATTTCCCCTCATCCCGCTCCCTTGACCTGTCCCGCCTCCCCAGACTGACCTATCCCCTCCCTGCCTCCCTACCCATACTCTCCTCTCCACCTATCTTCTCCTCCATCCATCTTCCATCCGCCTCCCCCTCTCTCCCTATTTATTCCAGAACCCGCACCCCCTCCCCATTTTCTGAAAAAGGTTCTCGGCCCGAAACGTCAGCTTTTTTGCTCCTGAGATGCTGCTTGGCCTGCTGTCTTCATCCAGTTCCACACGGTGTTATCTCGCATTCTCCAGCATCTGCAGTTCCCATTATCTCTCCAAAACAAAGGCTGCTGTCTTTCAAAACCCAATCTCAGATTTTGAAGATAGTCCTCACCCTGAAAAAATACCAAATATGTATAAACAGGAAAACTGGAGGTGAAACCATTCAAAAAATTTTCATTGGCACAACAAATGTTCCAACTGTAAAAGCAGGTTAAGCACCTGTATATAAGGAAACTTTAAACAGACACTTACAGCCAACAAATGTGAGAAATTTCCATTTCTTGCTGGATTACCAATTTTGCTGTTGGGAAAATAGGCCTAGGCTTAGCAATGTAAATTCAAACAAGATAGCCCCCTCTCAGAACTCAACACTCAGTCGTAGAGTTCTGTTTTCACAGGTTGGCGTATAATAGCATCAAGCACAATACACCAAATCTTCTTTGGTACCTTTTCCTTCCATAAAACTGCTTTTAGTAGATGCGCACAGAAATCATTTTATACACGTTGAACAGTTGGTAAGTTCAAGAGGCCAGTTCCAGCACTTCGACTTGCATCTGCTTCATCATCAAAACAGAACAAAATAAAGACCCACTCTTTGTAAGTCACGTTTTCCATTTTTAGTGACAAGGTGAAGTGCGAGAACTGCTCACTTGATGTTAAAAACTCCTAAGTATGTACCTAAATATTTCAATTCTGTGAAATATGTGGAATGAGTTCGAGAGAAGGATTAATTTTCTTGTGCTGGGAGAGAGCTGGGACAGATAAAATAGGTTGAATGGCCTCCTCCCATGCTAAAAATGTCCATAACTGTTCTTGGCCCTGCGAAATTCAAGTGGCCATCCTTTCATTCTGACTGTGAGACGCAGCATGTTACGATAGATGGCATAATGAAGAAATCTTTTGTTATTAATGAATTTTTCAGCACTAGGCATTCTTCCGAAGTCAAATGTTCGATATGTACCTGTTGCACTGACTTGGTTCCAAACAGTTATAATGTGGAGGTGTTGGTGTTGGACTAGGATAGACAAAGTCAGAGCTCACATGACATCAGGTTATAATCTGACAGGTTTATTTGAAATCACACAAGCTTTGGGAGTGCAGTCCCTTCATCAGGTGCGGTCAGGGAGGTAAACACACAGACACACAATTGATAAGCAGACAGATCAAAACATCCTACAACTGGTGTGAGTGGAGTGTCAGATAATAAGTCTTCATCCAGGATGTTTGTTTGTTTGCAGATATTTTGTTGAAGAAACACACAACTTGTAGTTACAGTCAGTGTGGTATCTTATAAATTCTTGCTTTTGAAATAAAGGTTAAAACTCTCAGGCAGATTCTGAACACAAGCCTCTAAACTACAAGTCAGAGTCTGACCTGAGATGTCACCTTTTGTACATTCCTGTTGCGCTGCCTGATTATCATGACAACACAGCACTGACATTGACTTTATAAACGCTTTACTTGCCTCTAACACTCTTGGTCACCTGTATAGAGTTATTATCTGACACTCCACTCACGCCAATTCTATGATCTTTTGATCTCTCTGCTTATAAGCTGTGTCTCTCTGTGGTCACCTCACGAACTGCACCTGATGAAGGGGCTGCACTCCAAAAGCTTGTGTGATTTCAAATGAACCTGTTGGACTATAAGCTGGTGTCATTTGACTTCTGACTTCAAACACTTTTAGAATGTGTTTTCAATCCTACCGTGACTTGACAATAAGTCAACTTCTTAAAATTTATAAAATGAGAATGTCAAGTGAAGTATGTCTAACCTTGAGCGTTTAAAAAAGGAAATATTACAACCACAGTCCAGTCAGACAGTAAAGACAGAAGGAATGATTGAATCGACTGTGTCTGACACCACACAATTAATCCCCCTGATGGAAGAAAGGTTGGCTGCGTTCTCTTTCTTCAGGAGCGTCCAGCTCATACCACCTTACGACTGCTTGTTTTATTCATCTGATGTTCCGTCTAATTCCTTGCAGTCTTGGTCAAACCTTCATGTAATTTATTCAAATTTTCAATGAAATAAATTTAACTTTATATTCCACAATTTTAACATCTCCTTTTAAGGTTTGAACAGTTCAGTTCGTACAGTGCACATGTTGTGTTATTAATTGGAGAACATGGTGGAAAAATCAAGATATATTGACAAGTAAACAAATGGCTAACTTCTGTTTCCTTGTCAGTAATGCCTTTTGAACAGAACATTAAATTGCGCAACTATGTAGAGATAACAATTTAAAACTGGGAAGACCACTTTGTGGTCCCCACACCAATCTCTATTCACTACCTACTGATTGCATTACTCCGCCTTGGCAACAATGTAATATTACGCTTGTCTCAGCACAACCTTGGCATCTTGTTTATCCCATGATGAACGTCCGACCACACATTCATGCAATCCCTAAAGCTGTCTCTTTACATCTTTTCAATCCTGCCAACCTGTCTCTTGTCTTGGCTCATTAGCAGTGAAACCTTCATCTGGAACTACTTCACTTCTGGACCTGACAATTCCAATGCATTCCCTGTTGGAGTCCCACATTTGCCCATTGAAAACTTGACGTCGTCTAAAACTCCACTGCCCGAGTCTCACCTTGAACCAAATCCTCTTCTCTGTACTTTCTACCTGACTGATACTATTAACAGTAATTTTATTAAATTCTCATTTTTGTTTACAAATCGTTCCTTGGCTATGCCTATCGCTATTTTCGTAATCTCCACCAGTCCAACTATACTTCAGGATATCTGCACTCGTCTAATTATGTCCTCTTGCCCACTCTTGATTTTAAACGGCCCACTACTAGTTGCCAAACATTTAATTGTGTCGGCTTCAAACCCAAGAAGAGACTTCCTGCACCTTCAGCGAGCAAACTCACATCCCGAACCTCAACCCGAGCAACAAATCTTCTCAAAACTCGCTAACTTCCTACACCTCTTAGCCTCTGTACGTTTTCTCTTTTAAGGCACTTTTTAAAACAATCCTCTTTCATCAAGCTCTTGACCGTCAGAACTAACAACTTAATAAGGCTCAGTTGTATTCTGGGATTGTGAATACTCCTTTCAGACGCCTTCAAAGTTTCCCTCCATTAAAGAGATTTTATAAGTGGTTCAAGTCATTGCCAAGCAGAGGGGGACGAATTGGGGAGTTACTTCAAAGAGCTATGATATGCCAAACGACCTCCTTCCACACTGGCCAACTCTGATTCTACAAAAACAAAAATGATTTTCAGACTTGGGAAGATCCCTCAAAAATGTCACAAGTAACCAGCTTTTGGGCAGAGTCGAGCTGCTGAGATGATAGACCAGGATTTAGGGGTACCAGGAGTGATAATATGCTGAACACAATTAAATTTTGAGGTTGTAGAATGATGTGGTCTTCATCATTTTTGACACTTGGACCATTTTCCTTCCTTTCCACAGAACAAGTCAAATAGCGGCAGCACAATGTTGCATGGCCGCTCAAGCCTGCTCCACCGTCGATGATGATTGTGGCTGGTCTTCCACATCAATTAAACTTTTGCTCATATCTCATCCTCTTCTCAAAACATCGATCTATTCACGTGTAGTATCCCTCTTGCTAACTTCATGAGAATTCATTCCAATCACTGAACTCCTAACGCTGACCCACCCCAGGTCAAAAAATTCAGCTGAGATCAGGAACTGATCTCGCCTGTATGGCTGAGCTGGCTTTTAAAAAGTTTGCCAGTGAGAGAGTCCCAGTGAGAAACATTCATTAAAAAAAATAATTGCATGGATTGCTCTCCAATCCTCAACTCTATTCAAATTCAGTTGGTTTGTGATGCAGAGTGATGCCCTGCAGAGAGGGCTCAATTGCCGTACCAGTGAGCTTACCACAAAGGGTCTTCGCCTCAACCGCTCTACTTGACTGAGGCATGGTGATCTTCAGGTTAAATCATAACCAGTTGTCTCTCTCTAAGGAGTCGCCAAATGGCGTGCTCAGACTTGACCTTTAACCCTGATAACATGGCAACAAGCAGGTAACTCAGCTGATGTCACTGACTAACAGAATCCTCAATTATACTGATATTCATGTTGTGATACCATCAGAAGGCATGCTCAACTAAGTTTAATTTGCAAATTCAGTTAACAACCATTCAATCAATATTACTGAAGTACTCATATTACTGATCGTCTTGATACAACATTCTGGTTACATCTGTTCATAAGTGAAGTGTAATGTAATTGCACTTACTGTGGTTTTATCAATGTGATCCTGCAATGAGTCAAGAAGCAGGTCACCCACAGGTTGCCAATCAGTGTGGACCCCCTCAGCTGTTATCACATGAGCCTCAAGATCATCCAGCGCTTTCTGCAGTTCTTGAAGTTTCTCCAACGCCTTTTCCACCTGTTTCTGCCAGTTGCTCGCACGGGTTTTCAATTGCTCCCAATTTTCCTTCACTTCTGTTGACTGTTTGCGGACAGCTTTGGCAATTCTCTGGGCTCTCTCTTCCGGGGTAGGTTCTGGAAATATGAAGTGCAAATAATTTATCAACTGTTCATGATTTTGATCGATAGATTTTCTTTCTAAATCCCTTTCCTTTCAAAGGTCTCTCTGGACTTTCTCCTGAAATTGGGATATATAAGACTGAAGCACATCAATGATAAATTCTGTAATTAGCTAGCAGATCGTGGAGCCATGAACAGAGAATCACAGACAACCAATACAAAGCCAAATAAAATTCCGCAGATATTTGAAATTTGTCACTACCAAGGAAGCTTTAAAAAAGGAAAAGGATTAGTGACTAAATGGGTACAATTCTCAACAAAAGATTTGAAAAATCCTTTCAGTGTATCTTTCGTAGCTATGAGACAAACATCCAACACAAACCAACTTTCATCTTTCAGGACTGGCAAGTTAGAATGATAAACCCAAAGTCTACCCTGCATAGTTCTCTCTCGAACTCACTTAATGAGGTTGTTAAGAGATGTAGAGATAACAAAGTGTGCAGCTGGATGAACACAGCAGGCCAAGCAGCATCTGAGGAGCACAAAAGCTGACATGTTGGGCCAAGACCTTTCATCAGAAAAGGGGTCGGGGGAGAGAGTTCTGAAATAAATAGTGAGAGAGGGGGAGGCGGATCAAAGATGGATAGAGGAGAAGATAGGTGGAGAGGAGACAGACAAGTTCAAGAGGTGGGGATGGAGCCAGCAGAGGTGAATGTAGGTGGGGAGGTAGGGAGGGGAGAGGTCAGTCCGGGGAGGACGAACAGGTCTCCGGGGCGGGAAGAGGTTAGGAGGCAGGAAATGGGGGTGGGGTTTGAGGTGGCAGGATGGGATAGGTGGGCTGGTTTTGGGGTGCGGGAGGGGGAGGGGTGATTTTGAAGCTTGTGAAGTCCACATTGATACCATGGAGTGCAGGGTTCCCAAGCGCAATATGAGGTGCTGCTCCTGCAACCTTCAGGTGGCATCGTTGTGGCACTGCAGGAGGCCCAGGATGGACATGTTACCTGAGGATTGGTCGGGAGAGTCGAAACAGTTCACGACTGGGAGGTGCAGTTCTTTCGTGCAAACTGAGCACAGGTGAAGCGGTCCCCAAACCTCTGTTTGGTTTCCCCGATGTAGAGGGGGCCACAATGGCAACAGTGGATACAGTCTACCACATTAGCAGATGTGCAGGTAAACATCTGTTTGATGAGGAAATTCTTCCTGGGGCCTGGGATGGGGGGGAGGTATCGGGACCAGTGAATTTTCAACGTTGTGATGACAACATTTATGGATATGCAGGGAAAAGTGCTGGGTGTCGGGAGTGCTAGAGGGGAGTGTGGAGCGGATAAGGGGGTCACCTAAGGGTGGTGGGAAAAACGTCTTTGGTGGTGGGGTCGGATTGCGGATGGCAGAAGGGTCGGAGGACGACGCATTGAATCCAGATGTTGGTGGGGTGGTACGTGAGGGCGACGAGGACACTGTTTTGGTAGTTATTATGGGGTGCGGGTGAGAGGGATGAGTTGTGGGAAACGCGGGTGACACGGTCGAGGGTGTTTTTGACCACTGAGGAGGGGGAAGTTCCGGTCCTTGAACAACCCTCAACAGTTTCTCTTTCAATTCCTCCCACTTCCTACAGACAAAGAGGGTGGCCAGGGTAGCCAAATGGGCCCAAGCTATGCCTGCCTCTTTGTAGGTTACATGGAACGCTCCCTCTTCCGTACCTACACTGGCCCTCAACCCCACCTCTTCCTCCGTTACATTGATGACTGTATCGGCACCGCCTCGTGTTCCCACAAGGGGCTCTAACAGTTCATCCACTTCACCAACACCTTCCTCCCGAACTTGAAGTTAACCTGGACAATCTCTGATACCTCTCTCTCCTACCTGGACCACTCTATTTCCAACCACTGAGAAACAAATATCCATTTCAACTCCACCAATTCCCACAGCTACCAAGATTACACCTCCTCCCACCATATTCCTGCAACAATTCATCCCCTATTCCCCATTCCTTTGCCTCTGCATCTGCACTCACAGGATGAGGTATTCTATTCCCGTATATCTCAGATGTCCTCATTTTTCAAGGACCACAACTTGCCCCGCTCTGTGGTTGATAACGCCCTCGACCGTGTCTCCAGCATTTCCTGCAACAAATCCCTCTCACCCCACCCCGCGACAACAACCAAAACAAAGTCTCCCTCGTCCTGACGTACCACCCCACCAACCTCCGGATACAACGCATCATCCTTCGAAACTTTCAGATTCTCTGGGAGGCCACGGAGGAGGTGGCAGAGCCTTTGGCCTTGATCTTTGAATCCTCATTGTCTACAGGTTTAGTACCAGAAGGCTGGAGGGTTGCAAATGTTGTGCCCTTGTTCAAAGAGGGCAGTAGAGATGACCCAGGTAATTATAAACCCAGTGAGCCTTCCGTCTGTTGCAGGAAAAGTTTTGGAAAGGATTATAAGAGATAGGATTTATAATCATCGAGCAAGCACCAATTTGATGGGAGATAGTCGACATGGATTTGTCAAGGGCAGGTCGTGTCTCACAAGCCTCATTGAGTAATTTTGGAAGGTGACCAAGCACGTGGATGAGGGTCGGGCAGTTGACGTGGTGGACATGGACTTCAGTAAAGCCTTCGATAAGGTTCCACATGGTAGGCTGTTGGAGAAAACATGGAGACATGGGATTGGGGGAGATTTAGCAGGTTGGATTAGA
>NW_026728440.1:0-15000 GCF_030684315.1 Stegostoma tigrinum | reverse complement strand
GGATACCTTCCTATGTTTCAGAAGGAGTCAAGATAGCTCAGGGTGACACGGTGACTCAGTAGTTCGTAATGCTACCTCACAGCACCAGGGACCCGAGTTCCATTCCAGCCTCGGATGACTGTCTGTGTGGAGTTTGCACATTCTCCCCTTATCTGTGTGGGTTTCTGCTGGGTGCTCTGGTTTCCTCCCACAGTGCCCACGGATGTGTAGGTTAGGTACATTAGCCATGGGAAATGCAGGCTGACAGGGATAGAGTAGGGGAATGGGGATGGGTCTAGGTGGGATGCTCTTTGGAGGGTTGCTGTGAGCTTTTTGAACTGAGTGGCCTGTTTCCACACTGGGGATTCGATAAAACTAGCTTCTCCTGAACTCGTGAGAGTGAGTTTATCAATTGTTAAATGCAACAAGTCATAAGGCACCACAAATATGCACAAGTTAGAAACAAGAAATTAGCTCAAAAACCATAAAAGTTAAGAGGGATACGGATACTTCAGCCTTTGGATTGTTTGTGAAGAATAGAAAGTGGGATGTTGTGGCCACTAAGTTGGGCGATCCCCGTGATGTTGATATGAATTCAGCAGTTAATTTTGAGATTCTTGTTGAAATTCTTTTGACCTTGTTTCCCTTTTGACATTGCCCAGGTTTGCAGAGCTCAGAGCAAGAGATTTTCTTTTCTTCTTACCTGCAGCATAGGGCGATGAAACGGCTGTCCCAGAGCCGTGACCTCCGCAACTCCTGAGACCACACGAGCACATTCGCCCAGGAATACACACGGACTGATACGAAAGAACTATCGGGACAACAATACTCAGCGTGGTACTGGAAAAGACAGCATGTACAAACAGAAAACAGCTGTAAATAGTGTCAAGAGGTGAAATCAAGTGATAAAGCTAAATTCATGGCTCTTTGCTTGCGTGCTCATTGTATTCAGAACAAAATCAACAAATTAATAGCACATTTCTAGGTTGACGGGCATGATTTTATAGCTATTACAAAGACATGGTTACAAGGAGATCAACACTGGAGCTAAGTGCGCAGGGCTATACGACATTCCAAAAAGACAGGCAGGAGGGAAAGTGACTGTAAGCAAAGAAATTAGTATGAGAGCAAGAAACGATCTTGGATCGGAAGATGTAGAATCCAATTTTATTTATTTGTTAATGGGAGGAGGACATCCCTAGCTATGTAGTGTTTATTGTCCATCCCTAATTGCCCAGGGGACAGTTCAAAGTCAATCATATTGCTGTGGGTCTGCAGTCACATATAGGCCAGATCATGTAAGGGTGGCAGTTTCCTTCCCGAAAGCACATCAGTGAACCAGATGAGTTTTTCTGACATTTGGCAATGAATTCATGGTCATCATTATATTCTTAATTCATGATTTTCTTTTATATTGAATTCAAATTCCACCATCTGCTGTGCTGGAATTTGAACACAGGTCCCCAGAATGTTATCTCAGTCTCTGAATTAACAGTCCAGCAATAATACCACTAGGCCATTTCCTCCCCCATCGTGGAACAAGAAAGCCTGTAGCTGACTCCCACTTGGGAAAAACAGTGAACCAGGAGCTTCTTAAATGGGCGATCGCATCTCCTTACATTTTAAGACAGCCATGGATAATCAGGACCTTGTGGGAAGGGATGAAATTGGGGGAGGGAAAATTACATCAGTGTTAGGTAGGAGCTGAGCAGTATTAATTGGGAGGAGCTTTTATTGAACAAGTCAACATTTGATACGTGGGAGTTATTTAAAGACCTACTCTTCAGTTCAGAACTGGCCTATTCCAGGGAAGGAGGAATGACAAGGATGGCAATCTAAGGACGTACGGACATAAGAAATAAAACAGGAGTAGGCCATCTGTCTCTTCCAGCTCGTTCCGCTGATCTTTTTTGCGGACTCAGCTCCACTTCCCCTCCCATTCACCAGAACCCTCAATTCCTTTCCTGTTCAAAGATCTCTCTGTTTTGGCTTTCAAAACATTCAACAAGGGAACCTCAACTGTTTCAGTGGGCAGAGAATTCCACAGATTCACAACCCTTTGGATGAAGAAGCTCATCCTCAACTCAGTTTTCAATCTGTTCACACTTATTTTGAGGCTGTGCCCCCGAGTTGGAATTTCGCCCATCAGTGGAAACAATTTCCGATCCATTTGTTTCATAATTTTAAAAGTTTCTATTAGATCACCCCTCATTCTTCTCAATTCCAGTGACTGCAATCCTAGTCTACTCAATCTCTCCCCATACAGCAACATTTTTAATTCTGGAATCAACCTCGTGAACCTCCTTTGCACCCCCTCCGGTGCCAGTACATCCTTGCTCAAGTGAGGAGACTAAAACTGGACAAACTACTCCACACCAAGCCTCACCAGCACCCAAAACAACTGTAGCATACCCTCCCGATTTTTAAACTGCATCACTCTCGCAATGAAGGACACTATTCCATTTGCTGTCTCAATTACCAGCCGCATCTGCAAACTACCTGATTCAGACACAAGGCTGCCCAGCTCCCTCTGCGGAGCAGCATGCTACAATTTTTCACCATTTTAGCAAGACTCCATTTTTCCATAATTGCTACCAAAATGGATACCCTCACATCTACCATCATTGGACTCCATCTGCTGGACCCTTGTCCATTCACTTAAACTTTCTGCATCCTTCCGCAGATTTTCATCGTCCTCTTCAGACTTTACTCTCTCACTCATTTTAGTGTCATCTGTGAACATAGTAAAATACAGTGCAGAACAGGTCCTTCGGCCCTCGATGTTGCGCCAACCTGTGAACTAATCTAAGCCCATTCCCTCACACTATCCCATCATCATCTATATGCTTATCCAAGGACTGTTCAAATGCCCTGAATGTGGCTGAGTTAACTGCATTGGCAGGCAGGGCATTCCACGCCCTTACCACTCTCTGGGTAAAGAACCTGCCTCTGACTCTGTCTTCAATCCATCACCCCTCAATTTGTAGCTGAGCCCCCTCGTACAAGCCAACATCATCATCCTAGGAAAAAGACTCTCACCGTCCACCCTGACTCATCTTTCTCTGATCGTCTTGTATGTTTCTATTAAAGGCCCTCTTAGCCTTCTTCTCCCCAATGAGGACAGACTCGAGTCGCTCAGCCTTCTCTCATAAGACCTTCACTCCAGACCAGGCAACATCCTGGTAAATCTCCTCTGCTCCTTTTCCAATGCTTCCGAATTCGTCCCGCAATGGAGCGACCAGAACAGGTCGCACGAGCGTTTTGTGCAGTTGCAGCATGACATCACGGCTCTGGAACTCAATCCCTCTACCAATAAAGTCTAACACACCGTATGCCTTCTTCACAGCACGATCAACATGGGTGGCAACTTTCAGAGATCTGTGTACATGGACGCCAAGGTCCCTCTGCACATCCGCACTACCAAGAATCTTTCCATTGGCCCAGTATTGTACCTTCCTATTATTCCTCCCAAAGCGAATCACCTCACATTGAACTCCATTTGCCACCTTTCCGCCCAATTTTGCACTTTATCCAAGTCTCCCTGCAACATGCGACATTCTTCCACATTGTCCACCACTCCACCGACTTTAGTGTCATTTGCAAACTTACCAACCCATCCACCTATGCCTGCGTCCGAGTCATTTATAAAAATGACAAACAGCAGTGGGCCAAAAACAGATCCTTGAGGCACACCACGAGTAACCGGACTCCAGGCTGAATATTTTCCATCAAACACCACTGGTTGCCTTTTTACCGAAAGCCAGTTTCTAATCCAAACTGCTCAATCTCCCTCAATCACATGGCTCCGTATTTTCTCCAATAGCCTACCATGTGGAACCTTATCAAAGGCTTTACTGAAGTCCACGTACACTACGTCAACTGGCCTTCTCTCATCCACATGCTTGGTCACCTCCTCAAAATCTCCATGAGGTTTGTGAGACACGACCTGCCCTTGACAAATCCATGTTGACTATCTCCAATCAAATTGTTGCTTCCGAGATGATTATAAACCCTATCTCTTATAACCCTTTCCAAAACTTTTCCTGCAACAGACGTAAGGCTCACTGGCTGTAATTGCCTGGCTCATCTCTACTGCCCTTCTTGAACAAGGGCACAACATTTGCAATCCTCCAGTCCTCTGGTGTTCAACCTGCAGACAATGAGGACTCAAAGATCAAAGCCAAGGGCTCCGCCACCTCCTCCCGAGCTTTCCAGAGAATTCTCGGAAAAATCCTCTCAGGCCCAGGGGATTTATCGAGCTTCACACCTTCTGGAATTGATAACATCTCCTCCTTACTAACCTGAATCCTTTCAAGTCTAATAGCACGTATCTCAGTCGTCTCGACGATATTCTCCTCTTCCTCAGTGAAAACAGATGAGAAATATTCATTTAGCACCTCTCCGACTCTACCCGGTCCACACACAACTTCCCACTTCTGTCTTTGATTGGCCCTATTCCTACCCCAGTCATCCTTATATTCCTCACATACCTTGAGAAAACTTTACGGATCTCCTTTATTCTACCTGCGAATGACTGCTCAGGACCCCTCCTTGCTCTTCTTAACTCTCTCTTTAAATCCTTCCTTGCTCATCTGTAACTCTCCATCGCATCAACTGATCCATCTCATCTCAACATCACATAAGCCTCGCTCTTCTGCTTAACGCGAGATACAATTTCTTTCGTAAACCACGGTTCCCCTACCTTATCACTGACCCCTGCCTGACAGGGACGTACCTATCAAGGACACGCAATATCTGTTGCTTCAACCAGCTCCCCATTTCGATTGTCCCCATCCCCTGCATTTTGCTACCCCATTCTTTGCCTCCTAAGTCTTGCCCAATTATAATTGCCTTCCCCCATCTCTAAGTCTTGCCCTGTGGCATGTTCCTCTCCCACTCCATCGCTAAACTAAACGTAACCGAATTATGGTCACTCTCTCCAAAGTGCTCATCGACCACGAAATCAAACACCTGGCCTGGTTCACTGTCAAGTACCAGATCCAGCGTGGCCTCCCCTCTTGTCGGCCCTTCGACGTACCGTGTCGGGAAACGCTCCTGCGTGCATTGGACGAAAACTCATCCATCCGACGTACGAGAGTTACAGCATTTCCAGTCAATGCTTAGGAAGTTAAAGTCTCCCATAATGACCACCCTGTTCCTTTCACTCCTGCCCAGAATCGTTTTGCCAATCCTCTCCTTCAGATCCCTGGAACTTTGCAGAGGCCTATTAAAAAACTCCCAACAGTGTGGCCTCCCCTCTCCTGTTTCTGGCATCAGCCCATCCCACCTCAGTAGACCAGTCCTCCTCAAAAGTTTTTTCAGCCTCCGTTACACTGTCCTCGACAAACAAAGCCACACCTCCCCCTCTTTTCCCACCTTACCTGATCTTACTCAAAGATCTGAACCCTGGAACCTGCAACATCCATTCCTGACCCTGCTCTATCCATGTCTCCGTAATGGCCACAACATCGAAGCCCCAGGTACCTATCCATGCTGCAAGCTCACCTCGCTTATTCCGGATACTCCTGGCAGTCAAGTAGACGCACTTCAATTCAGCTTGCTGTTTGCCAGCACACTCCTGTGACACTGAGATCCTGTCCATGTCCTATCTATTCTCTTTCTCCTGTGTACTGAAACTACACCACAGTTTCCCATCCCCTTGCTAAGCTAGTTTAAACCCACCCGAATGGCACTAGCCAATTTCCCACCCAGGATATTAGTGCCCCTCTGGTTCAAGTGGATACCGTCCTGTTTGTACAGGTCCCACCTTCCCCAGAATGAGCCCCAATTGTCCATGTACCTGAAGCCCTCCCACCTGCAGCCACGTGTTCAGCTGAAATCTCTCCCTGTTCTTTGCCTCGCTCTCACTTGGCACGGGTAACAAACCAGAGATAACCACTCCGTTTGTTTGAGCTCTCAGCTTCCAGCGGAGCTCCCTGAAATCCTGCCTGACGTCCCTATCCCTCTTTCTACCTATGTCGTTGGTACCTATGTGGACCATGGCTTGGGGCTGGTCACCCTCTCCCTTCAGGACCCCAAAGACACTATCCGAGACAACACGGACCCTAGCACCTGGAGGCAACGCACCAATCGTGAGTCTCTTCGGTACCAAACAAGCCTTCTATCTGTCCCTCTAACTATTCAGTCCCCAATGACTAACACTCTCCTCCTATACCCACTTCCCTTCGTTGCAAGAGCAACAGACTCTGTGCCAGAGACCTGCACCCCAGTCAGTATTGAGGTAATGCCTCATCGTAAGGAGGTCAGAATTGACGGAGTGGCAGATATTTAGAGGGTCAGTACTGAGGCAGTGCACAACCGTCAGAGGGTCAGTACTTAAGGAGAACCCCATTATCAGAAGGTCAACACAAATGGAGAGTCACATCGTCAATGGTTCAATCCTGAGGAACACTTCATTGTCATAGGGTCAGTCCTGAGGCAGTGATTCATTGTCAGAGGGTCAGTATTAAGGTTTAGAATTGAGGGAGTGCGATCTGATTATGTCACTCTGACAATGAGGCACTGCCTCAGGAATGAGCCTCTGACAATGAGGCACTTTCTCAGTTCTGAATCTCTGACAAGGAAGCATTCCCTCAGTGCAAACCCTCTGTATGGACCCCATGTCAATGAGGCACTCGCTGAGGACTGACCCTCTGACAAAGTACCAATAGCTTACTACTGACCTTCTAATCATGTGCCCCCTACCCCATTTCTAAATCTGTTACATTGAGGGCACTGCCTCAGAACTGACACACTGGCTATAAGGCAGTCCGTAAAGACTGACCCGCTGATCATGAGGCTGTCCCTCAGTTAATGACCCTCTAAATATGAGGCACTCCCGTAATTCTGACCGTCAGGAGCTACCTCAATGTTGACTCACTGATATGGAGGCACTGCCTCAGAATTGACATGCTGACGATGGGGCACTTGCTCAGGACAGACCCTCTGATAGAGCTGCAGGTTTGATATTAGAGCAGTGATGCACCGCGAGCAGGTCAGTATTAAGGGAGTGCCACACAGTCAGTGGACCAATATTAGGGGAGTGCCACACTGTCAGAGGATCACTCTTAATGGAGTGCTGCACTTGTGGTGAGTGAGTACTGAGGCAGTGCAGCACTGCAAAGGGTCAGTAATGAGAGAAAGCTCCATTTTCAGAGGGTTAGCACAGAGGAAGTGCTTAATCAGAGAGTTATTTCAGAGAGAGTGCTGTATTGTCAGAGTTTCGCACTGAGGGAGTATCACACAATCAGAGGTCCAATATTAAGGAAACAATGCACTGTTGGAGGGTTGATATAAAGGGAGGGCTGCACTGTCAGACGGTTAATGATGTGGGAGTGCTGAAATATCACAGAATCAGTCCTGAGAAGTGCTGCACATTCAGAGAGTTAGTGCTGAGGGAGTGGTCTAATGTGAAAAGATTGATATCAAGGGGCACTGCCGAAGGATCAGGAGTGCAATACTGTCAGAAAAACAATATTGAGGAAGTTCTGCTGTGTCAGTGGGTCAATATTACAGGATTGCTACACGATCCACGTATCAATGTCAGACGGTCAGTCCTGAGGGAGTGCTGCACTGTTGGAGGGCCAATATTGAGTGTGCGCGACACTCAAGAGGATCATTTTGTTGGACTTGTGCACTGTCAGAAGTTCAATTGTAAGCAAGTGCCACACTGGTAGCGGGTTAATATTATGGGAGTGCTGCACTGTCAGACGGTTAAAGATGAGGGAAAGCTCATCATCTGACAGGGCATCACTCCCTTCAGACGAACCCTCAGGCGGTGCAGCACTCCAACAAGTTAGTTTCAGAGGCATGTTGTCCCATCAAATTGACCCTCTGAGACAGGAGCATGCACTAAATATCGACCCTCTCACAATGCTGCACTGCCTTAATATAGGCCCTCTGGCAGGGCGGCTCCCTTTCAGGACACACCTTCCAACACCACAGCACTCTCCCATCATTGACCCTCTGACAGTGCAGTACTCTCTTAATATTGAATGTGTCACACTGCACAACTCCATTAAAATTGACCCAAGCAATCCATGAATATTTGCCCACTGACAGTGCAGCTCTTCCTCAGTTCTGACTCTCTGACAGTGCAGCACTCCCCGAAATACTGTCAGAGGGTCAATACTGAGAGAATGCTGCACTGTCAGAGTCAGTTCCCTGCAGTCCTATCAGATGTTCAGTATTAAAGGTATGCCGCATTGGGAGTGCGTGAGCGTCAGCGAATTCTGCACTGCAAGAGGGTCAACAATGAGGAAGAACTGCAATGTCAATGTAACAGGGTCAGAACCGAGTGCCTCACAATCAGAGGGTCAGGATTGAGGTCAGAATTGAGACAGTTATGCAGGATTAGAGTGTCACTGCTGTGGTCGAGTAGCACTCAGAGGGTCAGTCCCGAGGGAAAGCTTCATTGTCAATGGATCACTTCTGAGGCTGTGCTACTTCGTCGGAGGGCCATACGAATGCAGTGCCTCATTGTAATGGGATACGAATTGAGGGAATCGCACAATCGGAGGATCAGTACTGAGGTCCTGCAGCACTATCAGCAGAGGGTCACTACTGATGGAGTGCCTTATTGTTAGAGGGTGCATGCTGAGGGAGTGCATCATTGTCAAAGGATCAAATTGAGATGATGCCTCATTTTAATATGGTCAGTTTGAGGTAGTGCAACACTGTCAGGGGGCCAGGAGTACTGAGGAAGTGCTGAAAATCCCCATGATTAAGGGAAGACCCTCATGTTTAAAATGTCAAAACAGAGAGAGGGCATAATGGCCAGAGGGTCAGTTCTGAGTTTGTACCTTGTTGCCAGGCGGCTAGTTATGACGGAGTACCGAATCTCTGGGAGTGGCTTATCTGTCAGAGAGTCAGGACTTGAGGGACTGCTGACCGTCTCTCAGTGCTGTAATTCCCCAGCACTGAACCGCTGGCACACTCTTACTGTTGACCCTCTCAGAGGGCAGTTTCCCTTCGTACTGACTCCCCTCAGTGTAGCACTCCCTCATTGCTAACCCAACTCTGTGTAGCATACCATTAATATTGACCCTCTGACAGTGCAGTGCTCTGTGATGACTCACTGTTCTGACAGTGCAGTTCTCCCTCAGTAGTGACATTCTGACAGTGCAGCACTTGCTAAAAATTGGCCTTCCGACAGTGTGGAGCTCACTCATTGATGACACTGACAATGCAGCACTCCCTCAGTACTTACTCTACAACACTTCAGCACGTGCTCATCATTGACCCTCTGACAGTATTGCAGTCACTTAATATTGAGCCTCAGTCCTGGAGCACTGTCTGAAGATTGACCTCCTGACAGTGAAGCTCTCCCTTAATATTGACCCTCTGAGAGGGTGACTTTCTCTCAGTGCTGACCCTTCAGTGGTGTTGCATGACTTACCACTTTCCCATCACCACCTTATGCTACCGTGCCCCCCCCCACCACCGCATCAACATCATCTTTCTGAAATTGTTGCATTCCCTGAATTTTAACACTCTGATAATGCAGAATTCCTTCAATATTGACCCAATGAGAACATAGCAGACCCTTCTTATTGATGCTCTGACAGTGCAGTGCTCCCTGAAAACTGGCCCTCCCTCAGTGCAGCACTCCCGTCGTAAAGAGCTCCCCCCCCGGCCTGACCCCTATTCAGTGCTGAGCTGCACTCAGTGCTGAACCCCCCCACCCCGAGTGCTGACCTCCCGTAAGCTGAACCACTACAGTGCTCATTGTTGACCGGCCACTGAGTGCACATCCCCGCTTAGTGCAGCTCTCCCACTGTGCTGACTCCCCCTCAGTGCTAACAACCCACAGTGCAGTACCCCCTCAGTGCTGACCACTTTCAATTCTGACACCGCACTCCTTGTCAAGGAGACAGAATCAAGGCAGTGCGACAGGATTCGAGTGTCAGTGCTGTGGTACAGTAGTACTCTGAGGGTCAGTACACAGGGAAAGATTCATTGTCAATGGGTCAGTTCTGAGGCTGTGCTACTTTGTCAGAGGGCCATACTAATGTGGTGCCTCATTGTGGGGTTGACACTGAGGGCGGTGTGGGTGAAAAGAATGAGAGAGTGTTGCACTGAGCAGGGACAGCATCCAAAGAGTGCTGCACTGAGCAGGGTCAACACTGAGGGAGTGCTGCACTGAGGTCGGGTTAGCATTGAGAGGTGGTCAACACTGAGGCAGTGATGGGGTGTTAGCACTGAGGGAGTGCTGCACTGAGGTCGGGTTAGCATGGAGAGGCGGTCAGCACTGAGGCAGTGATGGGGTGTTAGCACTGAGGGAGTGCTGCACTGAGTTGTACTCAGCACTGGGATGGTGTCAGCACTGGGGAAGTGCTCCATGAAGGGGGTTTCAGCAACGAGGGGCGAGTTTGCACCGATATTCTGATATTCATGGAACAAGAATTCCAATGGTTCCTCCATTCAATCCTGCCAAGACATAAGGGCGAGGTTAGTTGTAACATTTTCAATATTTCACTCAGATTAGTTCAAGGGTCAGAATTTGTTTAAGGTTGAAAGAATTGAATACTCAGTGAGAGAAAGAGAGTGTATGAGAAACAGGGGCTGGCTCCATGCAGGATCAGTGCGGTTAGCTGTGCTGCTGAGGAACTGGCTGAAGGGTCCTGATTCTGTTCGTTCCCAGAAGCTATTTTAAAGCTGAATGAAGTCCAGGAAACAGGAGAAGCCCTAGGAGCCACTGGACAGATCGAAATGGCAAAGTTAGGGCTCAGGACTTGGTGCTGTAAGGTGTTAGGGGTTCACAAATAATTCAGCAAATGAGGAATTGGAACCCCTGATTCATTGCTAGCAAGGCTTTGGGAATTAGACATTAGACATTAAATAGTCTTATTTTGTTAAGTTTTCCAATACAGTTAAGTTATTCCAATTCCTCTTTTCTTTGTTGTATTTTAGCTGCAGTGTTTACTTAATGTAAAGTACTTTGATGAATCAAATTGCATCTGGAACACAGTTCCTCACATTTACCTGCAAAATAAGAAAAAGTTAGGGTCTAAGCTACCTTTGTAATACATTTTGAGGGATTCAGGTCTGATCGATAATTCTTTCTTTGCTCCATATTCCCCAAATTCAAGTATCTCATGGAATTCGGAGCCCATTTTTGAAAAATACAGTGGGAAAGCCGCACCGACACAGACAGCCCCTGAACAAATATAACAGTAGTCCCACACTGTACAGTGATGGTTATGGAGCTCTCCACTGCTCTATGTTCATTTTCTACCCAGTCTTCCTGTATGTAACGTGAGGAATCTCCGACCACAGCTCATTGTTGGAACTTGTTCTGTTCATTGCCCGCAGTGAGACCCCCACCCATTGGGTTGGACACCTTCCCAACTTAACACCACTCTCCCCTATGATCTGCCCCAACGCCACCACTGCTGCGTTGTCTTATTTTATTTTCTAGTACAGTTTTCTTGGCAGGCAGGGTATGTTCATGAAAGAACCAGGTTACCAGCTCACTTTATGAAGAAAGTGCTTCCTGACATTCTCCTTTGAATGGCCTGACATGAAGATTATCCCAATGTTGGTCAGAGGTTGGTGGGAAAACCACATGACGGCTTGTGATTTGAAATAAACCTGTTACACCATAACCTGGTGTCATGTAACTTCTGACTTTCTCCACTCCAGCCCAACACTGGCACCTCCTCCTCATGGTGTACTTCATGAAGGTGGTGCCCGCTCTAACATGGGGAGAGTTGCTGCCAATTTGTGCAAAGCAAGATGCCACAAACAGCAATGTGGCAATGAGCTGAGAATCGATCACTTTACTGAGTTTAATTGATATAAAGACAGAGATTGTGAGGTGGGTCACAAATGCCCCATTAGTGAAGGAAACCTGCTGTTTTATCCTGGTCTGTGTGTATACATGATTACAGTCTCAAACACTGATGTGGTTAATTCTTAACTACGCTCTGAACTCCTCTCTCTGTTTGTGTCCGGTCAGTGGCTCAGGAAAAAAGCCACCCACCATCTTTTCAAGGGGCAATGAGGGAGGGGCAATGAATGTCGACACTGAAAATAAATGGAGTGCATCGCTTCTCAATATACATCAGAGCATCAACCCAAAACTATAGCACAGTAATTAATGGCTGTATTTACAGGGAGAGACTCCAATAAATGGTCAGCAAGTTTGGTCATTGCTGGAACGTGTTGAGTGTTTTCCTAACTGCAATCCTCATCTTGCTATGTGCGTGAAAGTGTGAATGCTTCATTCAATTTTGCTTGAAATATTTGCTCCCATTTTTCTTCCTTCAGTTAGTGACTGCTCCTTTGGGGCTAGACACCAGACACTTCTGTATGTGGCCCCCATGTCCCTCTGATCCAGAGTGGGCCTTCCATTGTTGTGTGTCCACATGAGAAACCATGGTTTGTTTTGATCTGGAATATGTAGCTTGTTTGGGAAGTGAAAGCACATTTCAACAGAACGTCCAGACATGTAACTGTATCTGTGCTGCACTGACTCCCTCATTTACAATAACCACACTGTGATATTGTGTTATAGCAGGAGGAAGACAGCGGCTGAGGAGGCAGCTGCAAAGACCAATGAGAATGCACCGACCGACAGTCAACTCTCTGTGAGACACCAGGTACAGAAGCAGTTTGCACTCACTCCAAAGCTTTACGCTCAGCGTTTAGTCAGTGAGACATGTTGCAATTTACAAATCCAAGACCTTTCTCCCCACCACCATCACCATTTTGAAGGTGCCCAGTGATGTGACTGTGCACAGGGACGAGGACACAGAATATGCACAGATCAGATTCTGTCCAAACTGTGAGAGAAACAGTAAGAGGGATGTTAGAGAGTGCCGCACTGTTGGAGGGTCAGGGCTGAGGGAGCGCCGCACTGTCAGAGGGTCAGAGCTGAGGGAGAGCTGCACTGTCGGAGGGTCAGAGCTAAGGGAGTGCTGCACTGTCAGAGGGTCAGTGCTGAGGGAGTGCTGCACTGTCAGAGGTCAGAACCGAGGCAGTCCCATCATCTCGGAGGGTCAGTCCTGAGGGAATGCCACGCTTTCATTGGGTCAGTTCTGAGGGAGTGCTGCACTGTTGAAAGGTCAGTACTGAGGGACTGCTGCACTGTTGAAAGGTCAGGACTGAGAGAGTGCTGCACACTTGGAGGGGCAATAATGAGGGTGCTGACCCCATTCTGAGTAAGGGTCATGGACTCAAAATGTAAGCCGCTTTCTTTTCCCAGAGCCTCTCAGACTCGCTGAGTTTTGAGCAATTTCTTTTATTGTTTCAGAATTACAGCATCTCCAGTTCTTTATTTTATTGTTCATAAGGTTGGTGTCAACTGTTTATTGTGTTGCTGCTGTGGAATCTTTCTGTGCATGATCCACAGCTGCACGTCCTACACTATAGCATTGAATACACTTCTAAAAGATGCTGGCTCTGAAGGTGTTTGGAATGTACCATTTGAGTCAAGAAGAGAACTCAAATCCAAATTTGATACACAAACTATGACACTGTATCGCAAGGGTGAGAAAGGTTAGAGACTAGAAAGTGGAGAGAGAAATGACACGCGGTATGACAGACAGATACAGGGAGAGGGGAGGTGTGGGTGGAAAAAGTTAAATTCACTGAACTGTGTATAACACTCATGAGGCTGCGCAGCAAGTTCCCCCAAATGTGCCAGCAAATTGTGAGAATATCTTCATTTCCATTCCTTTAACAGAACTCTGCAGTGTCGAAGATGCCATTTTTCAGATGGCACATTAAGCTGCACCGTCTGCCCTCTGGGAGGGTGATAAAAGACCCATGGCCATGATTTGAAAGAGAAGCAGGGAGCAGTTCTCCTCAGTGTCTGGGGCCTTCCGCTATCTCCGTCAAACAAAACAGCCATTAAAAATGTGATGTTAGTTATTCTAATACTGTTGTCGGGAGATTTGCTGTGTGCAAATTCACTGCTATACTTCCTACATTACATCAATGACTACAGTTCAATAAATGAAGCCCTTCAGTGACTTGGAGTATTTGTGATGTTCAGTCTCTGTGAACAATGAGCTTCAGTTTTCAAGGTAAGAAAGAGAAGGGTGAACCCTGATTAAACCCCTGATCCTCGACTGACTCTTATGAGGTTGTGCAATAATTTAAACCTATCCACGCCAGTAAATGGTGTGAGAACATCTCCTGTTTCAATTTCTCTGAGGGGATCATAGGATAACTTGGTGGTTACTGACCATCAGAACACAACTCGGGACACCACTAGAGTTGGGGAGACACCAGCTCCCCGGGCTGTCTTTGCTCGTGCAGTGGTAGGAGATGCTAGACACCAAAACGGAAATAAAGACCTTCTCTACGACAATATCATCTTCTCAAAGCTGCCCAGCAGAGACGGGGCTGTGCACAGGGACAAGGACACAGAACATGCAGAGACACAGGGAGAGCAAGTGCGTATTCTGTAGGTGACTCAGGATGTATTGTAACCTTAACAAGTCAAACAGTGTTTTAGATTAGTTTATAATTCAAGATTATTCTAACTGTGTTCCTGGAAAAGTACAGTCCCTACAACATTGGGCTGATACTAATACACTCACTCAGAAGTGACCCTCCAGCAAAGCAGCCCTGCCTCAGAACTGACCCTGTGACAATGAGCTACTCCATCAGCAGTGAATCTGTAATCACGTGGCACTCCCTCAATTCTGAAAACATTACACTGAGGCACTCCTACAAAGGCCTCTTCGTTTTAGGGATTATTTACAGTCATCCCTGTGTTTTACAGGTTATTGAAAGGGGTCACTGTTTTCAGGTTTATTTTCACCCTCCAATCTTGCAGCACTCCCTCAATTCAGGCGTGTAGCAGTAATGTCTCCAGACTGAATCTCGAAAAGTGTTGCAAACCCTCAATTCTGATCTGCTCAAAATGAGCCACTGACTGAGTATTGGCCTTCTGACAAAAAGTCACTTATTCAGAACTGGCCTTCTGACAATGTGACACTCGTCCACATCTGACCCTCCAGCAATGAGGTACTGCCTCAGATCCGCTGACAGTAAAGCACTGCCCCCTCA
>NW_026728439.1:30000-56195 GCF_030684315.1 Stegostoma tigrinum | reverse complement strand
GCCCCCCCTCCCCCCCCCGCCCCCCCTCCCCCCCCTCCCCCGCTCCCCCCCCTCCCCCGCTCCCCCGCTCCCCCCCTCCTCCGCTTCCCCCCTCCTCCCCCCCTCCTCCTCCCCTCCTCCCCCCCTTCCCCCTTCCCCCTCCCCCCCTCCCCCCCTCCCCCTCCCCCCTTCCCCCCTCCCCCCCTCCCCCTCCCCCCTTCCCCCCTCCCCCCCTCCCCCTCCCCCTCCCCCTTCCCCCCTCCCCCCCTCCCCTCCCCCTCCCCCCTCCCCAGGAGAGTGTGTGTGTGTGTGTGTGTGTGTGTGTGTGTGTGTGTGTGTGTGTGTGTTTTGGGGTGGGAGAGTGGTGCCCCTCTCTACAATGGGGTAGACTCTGTTCCCAAGGCTGTGGGTGGGGGGGTGGTAAGGGGCAGAGAGAGAGAGGGAGGGAGAGAGAGACAGAGAGTGAGAGTGAGTGTGAGGGAGGGTGAGGGGCAGAGAGAGAGCGCGGGGGGTGAGGGAGGGTGAGAGACTGATGTTGCTGTGAGAGGCGGGCTCCACGTAGGCTTTGGAGTCTTGCTGTGCCCAGAAGGGGCTGCCCTTGTCTGCCCCCTGATGTACAGGGGCGGTACTTACATTGGAAATGGTGGGGTTTGGCTGAGAGGGTACTTGGAATGTCATATACAAATCCAGTCTCTCTTTCTTTCTCACACTCCCTCACTCTCCTCTTCGCTCTGTCTCTGTCTCTGCCTCACTGTTGTTTCCCTTCTTCCATTCCTGCCTTTCTCTCTCTCCCTGTTCCCCCCTCCATTCTCTGTCTCTCCCCGTTCCCTCCCCCCCCGTTCCTCCCCTCCCCCCCCGTTCCTCCCCTCCCCCCCCGTTCCTCCCCTCTCCCCCCCCCCGTTCCTCCCCTCTCCCCCCCCCCGTTCCTCCCCTCTCCCCCCCCCGTTCCTCCCCTCTCCCCCCCCCGTTCCTCCCCTCTCCCCCCCCCGTTCCTCCCCTCTCCCCCCCCGTTCCTCCCCTCTCCCCCCCCGTTCCTCCCCTCTCCCCCCCCCGTTCCTCCCCTCTCCCCCCCGTTCCTCCCCTCTCCCCCCCCGTTCCTCCCCTCCCCCCCGTTCCTCCCCTCTCCCCCCGTCCTCCCCTCTCCCCCCCCGTTCCTCCCCTCTCCCCCCCCCGTTCCTCCCCTCTCCCCCCCGTTCCTCCCCTCTCCCCCCCCGTTCCTCCCTCCCCCCGTTCCTCCCCTCTCCCCCCGTTCCTCCCCTCTCCCCCCCCGTTCCTCCCCTCTCCCCCCCCCGTTCCTCCCTCTCCCCCCCCGTTCCTCCCCTCTCCCCCCCCGTTCCTCCCCTCCCCCCCCGTTCCTCCCCTCCCCCCCCCCGTCCTCCCCTCCCCCCCCGTTCCTCCCCTCCTGTTCCCCCCTCCCCCCGTTCCTCCCCTCCCCCCCGTTCCTCCCCCCCGTTCCTCCTCCCCCCGTTCCTCCCCCCCCCCCGTTCCTCCCCCCCCCCGTTCCTCCCCCCCCCGTTCCTCCCCTCCCCCCCCGTTCCTCCCCTCCCTGTTCCCCCTCCCCCCGTTCCTCCCCTCCCCCCCGTTCCTCCCCCCCGTTCCTCCCCCCCCCGTTCCTCCTCCCCCCCGTTCCTCCCCCCCCCGTTCCTCCCCCCCCCGTTCCTCCCCTCCCCCGTTCCTCCCCTCCCTGTTCCCTCCCTCCCCCCGTTCCTCCCCTCTCCCCCCCCCCCGTTCCTCCCCCCTCCCCCCCGTTCCTCCCCCCTCCCCCCCGTTCCTCCCCTCCCCCCGTTCCTCCCCTCCCTGTTCC
Source organism: Stegostoma tigrinum (assembly GCF_030684315.1). NCBI lineage: Eukaryota > Metazoa > Chordata > Chondrichthyes > Orectolobiformes > Stegostomatidae > Stegostoma > Stegostoma tigrinum. The sequence continues at coordinate 54,412 of NW_026728439.1, read as the reverse complement.
CTCCCTCCCCCCGTTCCTCCCCTCTCCCCCCCCCCGTTCCTCCCCTCCCCCCCGTTCCTCCCCTCCCCCCCGTGCCTCCCCTCCCCCCCCGTTCCTCCCCTCCCCCCCCGTTCCTCCCCTCCCCCCCCCGTTCCTCCCCTCCCCCCCGTTCCTCCCCTCCCCCCCGTTCCTCCCCTCCCCCCCCCGTTCCTCCCCTCCCCCCCCCGTTCCTCCCCTCCCCCCCCGTTCCTCCCCTCCCCCCCCGTTCCTCCCCTCCCCCCCCCGTTCCTCCCCTCCCTCCCCTGTTCCTCCCCTCCCTCCCCTGTTCCTCCCCTCCCTCCCCTGTTCCTCCCCTCCCTCCCCCGTTCCTCCCCTCCCTCCCCCGTTCCTCCCCTCCCTGTTCCCTCCCTCCCCCGTTCCTCCCCTCTCCCCCCCGTTCCTCCCCTCCCTGTTCCTCCCTCCCCCCGTTCCTCCCCTCTCCCCCCCCGTTCCTCCCCTCCCTGTTCCCTCCCTCCCCCCCCTTGTTCCTTCCCTCCCCCCCCTTGTTCCTTCCCTCCCCCCCCTTGTTCCTTCCCTCCCCCCCTTGTTCCTCCCTCCCCCCCTTGTCCTCCCTCCCATTCCTCCCCTCCCTGTTCCCTCTCTCTCTCCGTTCCCCCCCCTCCCTGTTCGCCCCCCTTGTCCCACCCCCCTTGTCCCACCCCCCTTGTCCCCCCCCCTCCCTGTTCCCCCCCCCCTCCCTGTTCCCCCCCCTCCCTGTTCCCCCCCCCCTGTTCCCCCCCCCTCCCTGTTCCCCCCCCTCCCCGTTCCCCCCCCTCCCCGTTCCCCCCCACTCCCCGTTCCCCCCCACTCCCCGTTCCCCCCCCCTCCCCGTTCCCCCCCCCTCCCCGTTCCCCTCCCCCCCTTCCCCCCCCCCGTTCCCCCCCCTCCCCGTTCCCCCTCCCCCCCGTTCCCCCCCCTCCCCGTTCCCCCCCCTCCCCGTTCCCCCCCCTCCCCGTTCCCCCTCCCCGTTCCCCCCCCTCTCCCCGTTCCCCCCCCCTCCCCGTTCCCCCCCCCTCCCCGTTCCCCCCCCCTCCCCGTTCCCCCTCCCCCCCCTTCCCCCCCCCCGTTCCCCCCCCTCCCCGTTCCCCCTCCCCCCCGTTCCCCCCCCTCCCCGTTCCCCCCCCTCCCCGTTCCCCCCCCTCCCCGTTCCCCCTCCCCGTTCCCCCCCCTCTCCCCGTTCCCCCCCTCCCCGTTCCCCCTCCCGTTCCCCCCCCTCTCCCCGTTCCCCCCCCCGTTCTCCCCCCCCGTTCTCCCCCCCCGTTCCCCCGTTTCCCCCCCCCGTTTCCCCCCCCGTTTCCCCCCCCCCGTTTCCCCCCCCGTTTCCCCCCCCGTTCTCCCCCCCCGTTCTCCCCCCCCCGTTCTCCCCCCCCGTTCTCCCCCCCCCTCCCCGTTCCCCCCCCGTTCTCCCCCCCGTTCTCCCCCCCGTTCTCCCCCCCGTTCTCCCCCCCGTTCTCCCCCCCCCGTTTCCCCCCCCGTTTCCCCCCCCCGTTCCCCCCCCGTTCTCCCCCCCCCGTTCCCCCCCCCGTTCTCCCCCCCCCCGTTCTCCCCCCCCCCGTTCTCCCCCCCCCGTTCTCCCCCCCCCCCGTTCTCCCCCCCCCCGTTCTCCCCCCCCCCCCCGTTCTCCCCCCCCCCGTTCTCCCCCCCCCGTTTCCCCCCCCCGTTTCTCCCCCCCGTTCCCTCCCCCCCCGTTCCCTCCCCCCCCGTTCTCCCCCCCCCCGTTCTCCCCCCCCCCCGTTCTCCCCCCCCCGTTCTCCCCCCCCGTTCCCTCCCCCCCTGTTCCCCGTTCCCCCCCCCGTTCCTCCCCCCCCGTTCCTCCCCCCCCGTTCCTCCCCCCCCCGTTCCCCCCCCGTTCCCCCCCCCCCGTTTCCCCCCCCCCGTTTTCCCCCCCCCCCGTTTTCCCCCCCCGTTTCCCCCCCCCCGTTTTCCCCCCCCGTTTCCCCCCCCCGTTTCTCCCCCCCCGTTCCCCCCCCGTTTCTCCCCCCCCCCGTTCCCCCCCCCCGTTTCCTCCCCCCCCCCGTTCCCCCCCCCGTTTCCTCCCCCCCCCGTTCCCCCCCCCCCGTTTCCTCCCCCCCCCCGTTTCCTCCCCCCCCGTTTCCTCCCCCCCCGTTTCCCCCCCCCGTTTCCCCCCCCCGTTTCCTCCCCCCCCCCGTTTCCTTCCCCCCCCCCCGTTTCCTTCCCCCCCGTTTCCCCCCCCCGTTTCCCCCCCCCGTTCCCCCCCCCGTTCCCCCCCCCCCCCGTTCCCCCCCCCCGTTCCCCCCCCCCCCGTTCCCCCCCCCCGTTCCCCCCCCCGTTCCCCCCCCCCGTTCCCCCCCCCCGTTCCCCCCCCCGTTCCCCCCCCCCGTTCCCCCCCCCCGTTCCCCCCCCGTTCCCCCCCCCCGTTCCCCCCCCCGTTCCCCCCCCCCCGTTCCCCCCTTCTCTCTCCCTGTTCCCCCCTCCCCATTCTCTCTCTCTCTCTCCCTGTTCCCCCCCCCGTTCTCTCTCTCTCCCTGTTCCCCCCTCCTCCCTGTTCTCTCTCTCCCTCCCTCTCTCCCTGTTCCTCCCTCTCTCCCTCCCTCCCTCCCCGTTCCCTCCCTCCCCGTTCCCTCCCTCCCCCCCTCCCTCCCCGTTCCCTCCCTCCCCCCCTCCCTCCCCGTTCCCTCCCTCCCCCCCTCCCTCCCCGTTCCCTCCCTCCCCCCCTCCCTCCCCCGTTCCCTCCCTCCCTCCCTCCCTCCCCGTTCCCTCCCTCCCTCCCCGTTCCCTCCCTCCCTCCCTCCCTCCTCCCCGTTCCCTCCCTCCCTCCCTCCCTCCCCGTTCCCTCCCTCCCTCCCTCCCTCCCCGTTCCCTCCCTCCCTCCCTCCCCGTTCCCTCCCTCCCTCCCTCCCCGTTCCCTCCCTCCCCGTTCCCTCCCTCCCCCGTTCCCTCCCTCCCCGTTCCCTCCCTCCCCGTTCCCTCCCTCCCCGTTCCCTCCCTCCCCGTTCCCTCCCTCCCCGTTCCCTCCCTCCCCGTTCCCTCCCTCCCCCGTTCCTTCCCTCCCCGTTCCTTCCCTCCCCGTTCCTTCCCTCCCCGTTCCTTCTCTCTCTCCGTTCTCTCTCTCTCCCTGTTCCCCCCCCCGTTCTCTCTCTCTCTCCCTGTTCCCCCCCCCGTTCTCTCTCTCTCACCCTGTTCCCCCCCTCCCCGTTCTCTCTCTCTCTCTCTCTCCCCGTTCCTCCCTCCCTGTTCTCTCTCTCTCTCTCTCTCTCCCCCTGTCCCACCCCTCCCTATTCTCTCTTTCACCCCCTGTTTCCCCTCTCCCCGTCCTCTCTCCACCTCACTGTTCCCCCCACACCCACAGGGCTGGGAGTGTCAGTTCTGCACCTACCTCAACCTGAACTCGAGCCAGATCTGTGAGGTGTGTGAGCAGGCTAACGCCCGCACTGGGCAGGGCCAGGCGGTGCCGGCTGGGACTAGCCCCCGCCCCAAGCAGCAGAGGCTGGAGGAACGTCTGGGGACCACGCCGCCAGGAGGTGGGTCAGTGGGGGGCGGACCAGGCCAGGCAGGAGGAGATGCGAGCGGCGGGACTGCGCCTGGTGGAGATGATCCGGGTGAGTGGGCAGCACTCATGGAGTGCTGGCACCGTGCCTGATTATACACGTGTCCGTCCCCTCCTTATACACTTCCCTCTCACTCCCCGTGTCCCCGTTACTGATTAAACACGTGTCCGTCCCCTCCTTACACACTTCCCTCTCACTCCCCGTGTCCCCGTTACTGATTAAACACGTGTCCGTCCCCTCCTTATACACTTCCCTCTCGCTCCCTGTGACCCCGTTACTGATTAAACACATGTCCGTACCCTCCTTATACACTTCCCTCTCGCTCCCCGTGACCCCGTTACTGATTAAACACGTGTCCGTCCCCTCCTTATACACTTCCCTCTCACTCCCCGTGACCCCGTTACTGATTAAACACGTGTCCGTCCCCTCCTTATACACTTCCCTCTCGCTCCCCGTGTCCCCGTTACTGATTAAACACGTGTCCGTCCCCTCCTTATACACTTCCCTCTCACTCCCCGTGACCCCGTTACTGATTAAACACGTGTCCGTCCCCTCCTTATACACTTCCCTCTCACTCCCCGTGACCCCGTTACTGATTAAACACGTGTCCGTCCCCTCCTTATACACTTCCCTCTCACTCCCTATGACTCCGCGACCCTGTTAACGTTCAAACACGTGTCTGTCCCCTCCTGAACTTACTCTGATGTCCCACCGCACTCTGACTGGCGGGGGTGGTGCCGGAGTATGATCCATAGATTCACTGCCCCCTTTGAGCGAGGTTATTCCTCCCTGTCTCTGTTTTTAACCTGACCCCAAACCCTCTCCTTATCCTAAAACCGCAGCCTTGCGTTCCAGATTGTCTGAAATGAAGGAACAGCCTCTCCATTCCTCCCTTTTGCGTCTTCGGTAGAGTATCAAATCGTATAGCACAGGATCAGGCCCTTCAGCCCACCATGCCTGTGCTGACCCTGATCCCATCTGCCTGTAACTGGTCCATATCTCTCTATGCCGGGCTCTTCATGTATCCTGTTGTCTTACACTACCTCTCCTGGTGGTGCATTCCTGGTGTCTAATATCCTCTGTGTTAAATAGAAACCTGCATTGTACATCTCCCTCAAACGTGCCCCCCTCACCTTAAACCTGCCCTGCACCCCCTGATTTAACGTCCCCTCCCCAGGGCAAACAGACCCCACCCTGTCCACCTCTCTCATCATCCTGTAAACCCCTGTTCGGTCCCCCCCAGCCCTCCGAGCAGTGAAGACGATCCCGAGTTTGTCCAACCTCTCCTCCCCTCTATCGCACTCCTATCGAGGCTGTATCCTGGTGACCCTCCTCTGCACCTTTTCCAAAGCCTGCAGCTCCTTCCCTGTAGTGTGGGGACCAGAACCGTGCACAGTCCTCCAAATGTGGCTGCACTAAAGCCTTATACAGTTGTCACGCCCCATGCCAAGCTGTGTGCCCAGTACCCTGACCGATCATGCCTTCCTCACCACCTTCCCCACTTGTGTTCGCACTTTCAGGGAACTAAGGGCTTGCACCCCAAGAGCCCTCTGTATATCATGGGTCTTGCCATGTCCTGGAAACTTCCTCCTTGGATTTGACCTCCCAAAATGCATCACCTCACACTTGTTTGGATTATACTCCATCTGCCGTTTCTCCACCCAGCTTTCCAAGTTCGATACGCTCGCCCTTACGGGTCAGTGCATTGAGTACAGGGAGTCGGGAGGGTCATGTTGCGGCCATACAAGGACGTTGGTTAGGGCTACTTTGGGAACACTGCGTTCAATCCCGGTCTCCCTGCTGTAGGAAGGATGATGTGAAAGGGTTCGGATAAGATTGACTGGGATGTCGGAGGGTTTGAGCTACAGGGAGAGGCTGGGGCTATTTTCCCCGGAGCGTCAGGGGCTGAGGGGGGGACCTTATAGAGGTTTATAACATCGGGAGGGGCATGGTTAGGGGGAATAGTCAAGGTATTTCCCCCCACCAGGGTAGGGGAGTCCAAAACCAGAGGGAGGTAGGTTTAAGGTGGGAGGGGTAAGATTTAAAAGGGGCCTGAGGGGTAACTTTTTCACACAGAGGGTGGGGAAGGAGCTGCCAGAGGAAGTGGGTGGGGGCTGGTACAGTTACAGCATTTAAAAGGCATCGGGATGGGGACATGGATAGGAAGGGGTTAGAGGAATAAGGGCTGAAAGGGACTGCATTACTTTAGGATATTGGGTCGGCATGGACTGGCTGAGCCGAAGGGTCTGTTTCTGTGCGATATGACTCTGCCCAATAGTATAGAGGATTTCTACTAGTGCCCTCACTTGAGTTAGCGCACTGTGGCCCATGCCTGGTGGCAGGAGTAGAAACGAAGCTGCGATGTGTTTGCAGATGGGTGAGGAACAGCTGGTGAGTCCCGAAGAGGTGTGCTGTGCTCTCCGTAGCTCAGGGGTGGAAGATCCGCTGGCCTGGCTGCAGACAGAGCTTCCCCAGATGCTGGACAGCATCGCCGACCTGGCATCGCAGAAGGGCCAGGCCATGCCCGAGAATGAGGTGGGCCCCATCACCAGGGATGAGGCCCGACAGGCCTGGCTGCTCAGCGGGGGAGACTTCGAGGAGGCAGTGGGCGAGTGTGTGAGAACCCGGGCCAGGAAGGTACGGCTGGGGAGGGTGGGGTGGGGGCTTGTGGGGGAGGGGGGAGAGCTGGGGAAGAGTGCAGGGGATGGGGAGGGGGGAGGGCTGGGGAAGAGTGTTGGGGAGACGGGGAGAGGAGAGGGCTGGGGAAGAGTGTGGGGGAGACGGGGAGGGGAGAGGGCTGGGGGAGAGGGGAGAGTGCGGAGGAAAGCGGAAAGATCTGGGGAAGAGTGCAGGGGAGAGGGAGAGAGAGCTGGGAAGAGTGTGAGGAGGAGAGGGAGAGAGCTGGGGATGAGTACATGGGGAGAGAGTTGGGGAAGAGTGTGAGGGGGAGAGAGCTGGGGAAGAGTGCAGGGGGAGAGAGCTGGGGATGAGTACATGGGGAGAAAGCTGGGGAAGAGTGCAGGGGGAGAGAGCTGGGGATGAGTACATGGGGAGAGAGCTGGGGAAGAGTGCGGGGGGAGAAGGGGGAGAGGAGAGAGAATGCAGGTGGAGGCAGTAGAGTGCATGGGGGTGAAAGTGTGGGGGAGAAGAGAGGGAGCAGAACAGTGCGGGGGGAGAGTGTTGGGGAGTGAAGTGTACATGGGGAGGCGGGGGTGGGGGAGAGGGGAGGGTTGAATGAGGGTTGAGTGAGTGCAGAGGGAGTGTTAGACATCACCCTGTGGCCTTGCGATGACGTGACTGTGTTCCCCTCGGGTTGTCGGTGGCGGGGGGGACACTTTGTGTCTTTCAGTTTCGGGAGATCCGGGCTATGGGCTTCTCTGAGCAGCAGGAGGTGCTCCAAGCTCTCTACATGAACAGGGGTGATGTGGACAAGGCTGTCATTGACCTGCAACGCCAGCTCCTCCAAACCTTTCACAGCCACATCTGGCAGGACACCGAGGTGCCCATTCAGCTGGACCAGCTGGACCGACAGGTTAGTGGGCATGGGCCGGACCCGCTCCTCTTCCTCCTGGAGGGCCGAGCTGCTGTGAACTCCTCCCACACCTCCCCAATACTGCTATGGTTGGCCAGCACCTTCAGAGCCCGACCCAACATCATTGGCTGACTCACCGAGCCCCGTAGTCGGCCGACGCCCCTCGACTCCCCAAGCCCCGTGGTCAGCCAACGCCCCTCGAATCTCCGAGCGCCGTAGTCAGCCAACCTGCTCAGCTGTCGGCCCCGCCACCGCCTCCATATTTGACCAATGCCAGGAATTCACTTGTTGCCAAGAGTGACAAGACCCTGAACTCGCAACCCCAAAACACCGGGAATTTCCTGTGTCCCATATATCTTGCCCCTAAACCCCTGACCTTGATAGTTGGCCTGCTGAGCCATTTCTGCCAACTCCGTGTTTGGCCTGGACCTTGGAAATGTAGGAAGTGGGAGCAGCTGGGGAGCAGCTGCTGAGCTTCCTCAGTGCGATGATGGCTGGTGTTATATCTCGGCCTCGTGGGGCAGGGGACAGCTTTTCCAGAGTCATCACACAATGTACCGCAAAAGCCCCTCACTTGCAAGGCAAGAGGGTGTGGACCAGTTTCTACAGCCTTCGAGGTCCGCTCATGTCAGGGGGATCGAGACTCCTTTCCCCACACACCAGGCCATGGTTAATCTGCCCCACCCCTCCAGGCCGTCCATGATCAAAGCGTTTGCCTGTCCGTCTTGTACTCTGTCCTTGGACTCCATCACCCCCTAACATTTACCCCCTCACCCCCCCTCCCACCCCCTAACATTTACCCTCACCCCCCCCCCACCCCCTAACATTACCCCTCACCCCCCAACATTTACCCCTCACCCCCCTAACCATTACCCCTTACCCCCCTCCCACCCCCGAACATTACCCCTCACCCCCCCACCCCCTAACATTACCCCTACCCCCCCTCCCACCCCCTAACATTTACCCCACACCCCCCTCCCACCCCCTAACATTACCCCTCACCCCCCACATTTACCTCACCCCTAACATTACCCTTACCCCCCACCCACCCCCAACATTACCCCCACCCCCCCCCACCCCCCTAACATTACCCCACCCCCCTCCCACCCCCCCTAACATTTACCCCTCAACCCCCCCTCCCACCCCCTAACAATTACCCCTCACCCCCCTCACCCCCTAACAATTACCCCTTACCCCCTCCCACCCCTAACATTACCCCCACACCCCCCCCCACCCCCAACTTTACCCTTACCCACCCTCCCACCCCCTAACATTTACCCCTCACCCCCCCTCCCAACCCCATAACATTACCCCTTACCCCCCCCCCACCCCCTAACATTACCCCTTAACCCCCCCTCCACCCCCTAACATTACCCTCACCCCCCTCCCACCCCTAACAACCCCCCACCCACCCAAACATTAACCCCAACCCCCCCACCCCCTAAATTACCCCTACCCCCCCTCACCCCCTAACATTTACCCCTTACACCCCACCCCCTAACATTTACCCCTTACACCCACACCCCCTAACATTTACCCCTTACACCCCCCTCACCCCCCTAACATTTACCCCTTACCCCCCCTCACCCCCTAACATTTACCCTTACCCCCCTCCCACCCCCTAACAATACCCCCTTACCCCCCCTCACCCCCTAACATTTACCCCTTAACCCCCCCTCACCCCCTAACATTTACCCCTTACCCCCCCTCACCCCCTAACATTTTACCCCTTACCCCCCTCACCCTCTAACATTTACCCCTTACCCCCCCTCCCACCCCCTAACATTTACCCTTACCCCCCTCACACCCCTAACATTTACCCCTTACCCCCCCTTCCCCACCCCCTAACATTTACCCCTTACCCCCCTCACCCCCTAACATTTACCCCTTACCCCCCACCCCCTAACATTTACCCCTTACCCCCCTCCCACCCCCTAACATTTACCCTTACCCCCCTCCCACCCCCTAACATTTACCCCTTACCCCCCTCACCCCCTAGCATTTACCCCTTACCCCCACCCCCTAACATTTACCCCTTACCCCCCCTCACCCCCTAACATTTACCCTTACCCACCTCACCCCCTAACATTTACCCCCTTACCCCCCACACCCCCTAACATTTACCCCCTCACCCCCCCTCACCCCCTAACATTTACCCCTCACCCCCCTCACCCCCTAACATTTACCCCTCACCCCCCCTCACCCCCTAACATTACCCCTCACCCCCCCTCACCCCCTAACATTTACCCCTTACCCCCCCTCACACCCCTAACATTTACCCCTCACCCCCCTCCCACCCCCTAACATTTACCCCTTACCCCCCCTCCCCCTAACAATTACTCGTAACCGTCTGCTCATTGCGCGGCTTTCTCTTCTGTCTGCCCATCTCTGTCTCTCTCTCTCTCTTCTGTCCCATCGGCCCATCTCTCTCTGTCTCTCCCCCTCACTGACTGCTCATCTCTCTCCCTGTTTCTCCTCGTTGTCTGCCCATATCTGTGTCCCTCTCTGTCTGCCTGTCTCTCTCCCTATCTCTCTCCATCTCTCTCTGTCTGCCTGTCTCTCTCCCTATCTCTCTCTCCATCTCTCTCTGTCTGCCTGTCTCTCTCCCTATCTCTCTCTCCATCTCTCTCTGTCTGCCTGTCTCTCTCCCTATCTCTCTCTCCATCTCTCTCTGTCTGCCTGTCTCTCTCTCTATCTCTCTCCATCTCTCTCTGTCTGCCTGTCTCTCTCCCTATCTCTCCATCTCTCTCTGTCTGCCTGTCTCTCTCCCTATCTCTCTCTCTCTCCATCTCTCTCTGTCTGCCTGTCTCTCTCCCTATCTCTCTCTCCATCTCTGTCTGCCTGTCTCTCTCCCTATCTCTCTCTCCATCTCTCCCTCTCTGTCTGCCTGTCTCTCTCCCTATCTCTCTCTCTCTCCATCTCTCTCTGTCTGCCTGTCTCTCTCCCTATCTCTCTCTCTCTCCATCTCTCTCTGTCTGCCTGTCTCTCTCCCTATCTCTCTCTCTCTCCATCTCTCTCTGTCTGCCTGTCTCTCTCCCTATCTCTCCATCTCTCTCTGTCTGCCTGTCTCTCTCCCTCTCCATCTCTCTCTGTCTGCCTGTCTCTCTCCCTATCTCTCTCTCCATCTCTCCCTCTCTGTCTGCCTGTCTCTCTCCCTATCTCTCTCTCTCTCCATCTCTCCCTCTCTGTCTGCCTGTCTCTCTCCCTATCTCTCTCTCCATCTCTCCCTCTCTGTCTGCCTGTCTCTCTCCCTATCTCTCTCTCCCTCTCTGTCTGCCTGTCTCTCTCCCTATCTCTCTCTCCATCTCTCCCTCTCTGTCTGCCTGTCTCTCTCCCTATCTCTCTCTCTCTCCATCTCTCCCTCTCTGTCTGCCTGTCTCTCTCCCTATCTCTCTCTCTCCATCTCTCTCTGTCTGCCTGTCTCTCTCCCTATCTCTCTCTCCATCTCTGTCTGCCTGTCTCTCTCCCTATCTCTCTCTCCATCTCTCCCTCTCTGTCTGCCTGTCTCTCTCCCTATCTCTCTCTCTCTCCATCTCTCTCTGTCTGCCTGTCTCTCTCCCTATCTCTCTCTCTCTCCATCTCTCTCTGTCTGCCTGTCTCTCTCCCTATCTCTCTCTCTCTCCATCTCTCTCTGTCTGCTGTCTCTCTCCCTATCTCTCCATCTCTCTCTGTCTGCCTGTCTCTCTCCCTATCTCTCTCTCTCTCCATCTCTCTCTGTCTGCCTGTCTCTCTCCCTATCTCTCTCTCCATCTCTCCCTCTCTGTCTGCCTGTCTCTCTCCCTATCTCTCTCTCCATCTCTCCCTCTCTGTCTGCCTGTCTCTCTCCCTATCTCTCTCTCCATCTCTCCCTCTCTGTCTGCCTGTCTCTCTCCCTATCTCTCTCTCCCTCTCTGTCTGCCTGTCTCTCTCCCTATCTCTCTCTCCATCTCTCCCTCTTTGTCTGCCTGTCTCTCTCCCTATCTCTCTCTCTCTCCATCTCTCCCTCTCTGTCTGCCTGTCTCTCTCCCTATCTCTCTCTCTCTCCATCTCTCTCTGTCTGCCTGTCTCTCTCCCTATCTCTCTCCATCTCTCTCTGTCTGCCTGTCTCTCTCCCTATCTCTCTCTCTCCCTATCTCTCTCTCTCTCCATCTCTCTCTCTCCATCTCTCCCTCCCTCCCTCTGTCTGCCTGTCTCTCTCCCCTATCTCTCTCTCTCTCTCCCTGTCTGCCTGTCTCTCTCTCTCTCTCTCCATCTCTCTCTCTCTCTGTCTGCCTGTCTCTCTCCCTATCTCTCTCCATCTCTCTCTGTCTGCCTGTCTCTCTCTCTCTCTCCCTGTCTGCCTGTCTCTCTCTCTCTCTCTCCATCTCTCTCTCTCTCTGTCTGCCTGTCTCTCTCTCTCTCTCTTCCCCCACCCCTGTCCCTGAGCTAACCCTCTCTCACTTGCCCACCCCCCACCGTCCCTGAGCTAACAGTTTCTCTCTCTCTCTCCCCTCACCCCCCCCCCCCCCCCCTCCCGGGTTTTGCCTGCAGAGGACACTGCGTCAGATCCTGGCCACCTACAACCTGCCGAGTTGGGGCCGAGCGGAGATCGTTCTGAGCCTGATGCAGGAGGGCCGCGACCACTACCAGATCCACGATGTGGTGGAGGCCGTCAAGGAGACCCAGGACAAGGAGTTCATCAAGAAGAGCATGCTGTCCCTGACCTGCCTGGTCTGCCTGTCGCTGTTCCCTCGCAGCAAGGTGAGGAGCCCGTGTCCGCATGGGGTTTCCGGTCCCTCCCACAGTCCGATGCCGTGCGGGTTAGGCGCGTATTGGCAGTGGGAAATTCATGGGGAGGTGGTGGGCCGTTCTTCCGAGGGTCATTGCAGACCGAATGGGCCGAACAGCCTGCTTCCACACTGTACAGAGTGTGTAATGTGGGATGGGCAATATAAGCTGGGCCCAGCAAGCGATGCACATGCCTTGTGAGTGAACAGAGGAGATTTAACAAATATTCTGGAAGGACATTATGAGGCTGGTGGGGGTTCAGAAGAAATTTACCAGGATGTTGCTCCGAACGGAGGGATTGAGTTGTAGGGAGAGGCTGGGCCTTTTTGTCCCTGCAGCATCGGGGGCTGAGGGGGTGACCCTTACACAAGTTTATAAAATCATGAGAGGCATGGAGAGGGTGAATGGCAGTTTTTTATTTTTCCTACAGTGGTGGGGTTTCAATAGGAGGGGACATATTTTTAAGGTGAAAGGGGAGAGATTTAAAAAAGACACGAGGAGTAAATTATTTACACAGAGAGTGGTCCGTGTGTGGGATGAGCTTCCTGAGGAAGTGGTGGGTGTGGGGACAGCTACAGCGTTTTAAAGAGATTTGGATAAGTTCATGGATAGGGAAAGGTTTGGAGGGATAGGGGCCAGGAGCAGGCAGAAAGGACCAGTTTAGATCGGGATTAGGGTCAGCACGGACTGATTGGGCTGAAGGGTCGGTTTCCATGCTATGTATGACTCTGTGCAGAATTCTGAGCCAGTTTAATGGTGGCTACGTTACTCATGTTAATCGCAGTCCCTTTCAGAAAGGGAATATGTTCTCTATTGTCAGTGTGGCCTCTCCCTTCCACTCCATGTCTCACTGCTATCCCTCGCTCTCCTTGTCTCACCACGCTCCCTCCCTGTCTGACCCCTCCCTCCCTCCGTCCCTCCCTGGCCGACCCCTCCCTCCCTCCGTCCCTCCCTGGCCGACCCCTCCCTCCCTCCCTCCCTGGCCGACCCCTCCCTCCCTCCCTCCCTCCCTGGCCGACCCCTCCCTCCCTCCCTGGCCGACCCCTCCCTCCCTCCCTGGCCGACCCCTCCCTGGCCGACCCCTCCCTCGCCGACCCCTCCCTCGCCGACCCCTCCCTCGCCGACCCCTCCCTCCCTCCGTGGCTGACCGCTCCCTCCCTGGCTGTCCCCTCCCTGCCCTCGCCGACCCCTCCCTCCCTCTGTGGCTGACCCCTCCCTCCCTCTGTGGCTGACCCCTCCCTCCCTCTGTGGCTGACCCCTCACTCCCTCTGTGGCTGACCCCTCACTCCCTCCGTGGCTGACCCCTCCCTCCCTGGCCGACCCCTCCCTCCCTCCCTCCCTCCCTCCCTGGCCGACCCCTCCCTCCCTCCCTCCCTGGCCGTCCCCTCCCTCCCTCCCTCCCTCCCTGTCCCCTCCCTCCCTCCCTCCCTGTCCCCTCCCTCCCTGTCCCCTCCCTCCCTCCCTCCCTCCCTGGCTGTCCCCTCCCTCCCTCCCTGGCTGTCCCCTCCCTCCCTCCCTGGCCGTCCCCCTCCCTCCCTCCCTCCCTCCCTGGCCGTCCCCTCCCTCCCTGGCCAACCCCTCCCTCCCTTGCCGACCCCTCCCTCCCTCCCTCCCTCGCCGACCCCTCCCTCCCTCCCTGGCCGACACCTCCCTGGCTGACTGCTCCCTCCCTGGCCGACCATTCCCTCCCTCCCTGGCCGACCCCTCCCTCCCTCCCTCCCTCCCTCCCTGGCCGACCCCTCCCTCCCTCCCTCCCTGGCCGACCCCTCCCTCCCTCTCTCCCTGGCCGACCCCTCCCTCCCTCACTCCCTGGCCGACCCCTCCCTCCCTCACTCCCTGGCCGACCCATCCCTCCCTCACTCCCTGGCCGACCCCTCCCTCCCTCACTCCCTGGCCGTCCCCTCCCTCCCTCCCTCCCTCCCTGGCCGTCCCCTCCCTCCCTCCCTCCCTGGCCGTCCCCTCCCTCCCTCCCTCCCTGGCCGTCCCCTCCCTCCCTGGCCGTCCCCTCCCTCCCTCCCTCCCTGGCCGTCCCCTCCCTCCCTCCCTTGCCGACCCCTCCCTCCCTCCCTTGCCGAACCCTCCCTCCCTCCCTTGCCGACCCCTCCCTCCCTCCCTCCCTCCCTCCCTGGCCGACACCTCCCTGCCTGACTGCTCCCTCCCTGGCCGACCCATCCCTCCCTCACTCCCTGGCCGACCGCTCTCTCCCTCCCCCCCTGGCCGACCCCTCCCCCCCTCTCTTTCTGGCTGACCCCTCCTTCCCTCCCTCCCTCCCTGGCCGACTGCTCTGTCCCTCCCTCCCTGGCCGACCGCTCTGTCCCTCCCTCCCTGGCTGTCCCCTCCCCGCCCCCTCCCTCCCTCCCTCCCTCCCCCCTCCCTCCCCGCCCCCTCCCTCCCCCCTCCCTCCCCGCCCCCTCCCTCCCCCCTCCCTCCCCGCCCCCTCCCTCCCTCCTTCCCTGCCTGGCTGTCCCCTCCCTCCCTCCCTGCCTGGCTGTCTCCTCCCTCCCTCCCTGCCTGGCTGTCTGTCCCCTCCCTCCCTCCCTCCCTCCCTCCCTGGCTGTCTGTCCCCTCCCTCCCTCCCTCCCTCCCTGGCTGTCTGTCCCCTCCCTCCCTCCCTCCCTCCCTGTCCCCTCCCTCCCTGTCCCCTCCCTCCCTCCCTGCCTCCTCCCTCCCTCCTCCCTCCCTCCTCCCTCCCTCCCTGCCTCCCTGTCCCCTCCCTCCCTGCCTCCCTGTCCCCTCCCTCCCTCCCTCCCTGCCTCCCTGTCCCCTCCCTCCCTCCCTCCCTGTCCCCTCCCTCCCTCCCTGTCTGTCCCCTCCCTCCCTCCCTCCCTGTCTGTCCCCTCCCTCCCTCCCTGTCTGTCCCCTCCCTCCCTCCCTCCCTGTCTGTCCCCTCCCTCCCTCCCTGTCTGTCCCCTCCCACCCTCCCTCCCTCCCTCCCTGTCTGTCCCCTCCCTCCCTCCCTCCCTGTCTGTCCCCTCCCTCCCTGTCTGTCCCCTCCCTCCCTCCCTCCCTGTCTGTCCCCTCCCTCCCTCCCTGTCTGTCCCCTCCCTCCCTCCCTGTCTGTCCCCTCCCTCCCTCCCTGGCTGTCTGTCCCCTCCCTCCCTCCCTCCCTCCCTGGCTGTCCGCTCCCTCCCTCCCTCCCTGGCCGACCCCTCCCTCCCTCACTCCCTGGCCGACCCCTCCCTCCCTCACTCCCTGGCCGTCCCCTCCCTCCCTCCCTCCCTCCCTGGCCGTCCCCTCCCTCCCTCCCTCCCTGGCCGTCCCCTCCCTCCCTCCCTCCCTTGCCGACCCCTCCCTCCCTCCCTCCCTCCCTCCCTTGCCGACCCCTCCCTCCCTCCCTCCCTCCCTCCCTGGCTGACCGCTCTGTCCCTCCCTCCCTGGCCGACTGCTCTGTCCCTCCCTCCCTGGCCGACCGCTCTGTCCCTCCCTCCCTGGCCGACCCCTCCCTCCCTCCCTCCCTCCCTGGCCGACCCCTCCCTCGCTCCCTCCCTCCCTGGCCGACCCCTCCCTCCCCCCCTGGCCGACCCCTCCCTCCCCCCCTGGCCGACCCCTCCCTCCCCTGGCCGACCGCTGTCTCCCTCCCTCCCTGGCTGTCCCCTCCCCGCCCCCTCCCTCCCTCCCTCCCTCCCCCCTCCCTCCCTCCCTCCCTCCCTCCCCCCTCCCTCCCTGCCCCCTCCCTCCCTCCCCCCTCCCTCCCTGCCCCCTCCCTCCCTCCCTCCCTCCCTGCCTGGCTGTCCCCTCCCTCCCTCGCTGTCCCCTCCCTCCCTCCCTGCCTGGCTGTCTCCTCCCTCCCTCCCTGCCTGGCTGTCTGTCCCCTCCCTCCCTCCCTCCCTCCCTGGCTGTCTGTCCCCTCCCTCCCTGGCTGTCTGTCCCCTCCCTCCCTCCCTCCCTGGCTGTCTGTCCCCTCCCTCCCTGTCCCCTCCCTCCCTCCCTGCCTCCTCCCTCCCTCCCTGCCTCCTCCCTCCCTCCTCCCTCCCTCCTCCCTCCCTCCCTGCCTCCCTGTCCCCTCCCTCCCTCCCTCCCTCCCTGCCTCCCTGTCCCCTCCCTGCCTCCCTGTCCCCTCCCTCCCTCCCTCCCTGTCCCCTCCCTCCCTGTCATCTCCCTCCCTCCCTGCCTCCCTGTCCCCTCCCTGCCTCCCTGTCCCCTCCCTCCCTGCCTCCCTGTCCCCTCCCTCCCTCCCTCCCTGTCCCCTCCCTCCCTCCCTCCCTCCCTCCCTGTCCCCTCCCTCCCTCCCTCCCTGTCCCCTCCCTCCCTGTCTCCTCCCTCCCTCCCTCCCTGTCCCCTCCCTCCCTGTCTCCTCCCTCCCTCCCTCCCTGTCTGTCTCCTCCCTCCCTCCCTCCCTGTCTGTCCCCTCCCTCCCTCCCTCCCTCCCTCCCTGTCCCCTCCCTCCCTCCCTCCCTGTCCCCTCCCTCCCTCCCTCCCTGTCCCCTCCCTCCCTGTCCCCTCCCTCCCTCCCTCCCTCCCTCCCTGTCCCCTCCCTCCCTGCCTCCCTGTCCCCTCCCTCCCTCCCTCCCTGTCCCCTCCCTCCCTGTCCCCTCCCTCCCTCCCTCCCTCCCTCCCTGTCCCCTCCCTCCCTCCCTCCCTGTCCCCTCCCTCCCTCCCTCCCTGTCCCCTCCCTCCCTGTCTCCTCCCTCCCTCCCTCCCTGTCTGTCTCCTCCCTCCCTCCCTCCCTCCCTGTCCCCTCCCTCCCTCCCTGTCCCCTCCCTCCCTCCCTGTCCCCTCCCTCCCTCCCTGTCTGTCCCCTCGCTCCCTCCCTCCCTGTCTGTCCCCTCCCTCCCTCCCTGTCTGTCCCCTCCCTCCCTCCCTCCCTCCCTCCCTGTCTGTCCCCTCCCTCCCTGGCTGTCTGTCCCCTCCCTGGCTGTCTGTCCCCTCCCTCCCTCCCTCCCTCCCTGGCTGTCCCCTCCCTCCCTCCCTGGCCGTCCCCTCCCTCCCTCCCTCCCTCCCTGGCCGACCCCTCCCTCCCTCCCTGGCCGACCCCTCCCTCCCTCACTCCCTGGCTGGCCGACCCATCCCTCCCTCACTCCCTGGCCGACCCCTCCCTCCCTCACTCCCTGGCCGACCCCTCCCTCCCTCACTCCCTGGCCGACCCATCCCTCCCTCACTCCCTGGCCGTCCCCTCCCTCCCTCCCTCCCTCCCTGGCCGTCCCCTCCCTCCCTCCCTCCCTCCCTCCCTGGCCGTCCCCTCCCTCCCTCCCTCCCTCCCTCCCTCCCTCCCTGGCCGTCCCCTCCCTCCTTCCCTCCCTCCCTCCCTGGCCGTCCCCTCCCTCCCTCCCTCCCTCCCTCCCTCCCTGGCTGTCCCCTCCCTCCCTCCCTCCCTCCCTCCCTCCCTCCCTCCCTCCCTGGCTGTCCCCTCCCTCCCCCCCTGGCCGACCCCTCCCTCCCCTGGCCGACCGCTGTCTCCCTCCCTCCCTGGTTGTCCCCTCCCAGCTCCCTCCCTCCCCGCCCCCTCCCTCCCTCCCCCCTCCCTCCCCGCCCCCTCCCTCCCTCCCTCCCCGCCCCTCCCTCCCTCCCTCCCTCCCCCCTCCCTCCCTGCCTGGCTGTCCCCTCCCTCCCTCCCTGCCTGGCTGTCTGTCCCCTCCCTCCCTCCCCGCCCCCTCCCTCCCTCCCCGCCCCCTCCCTCCCTCTCCCCCTCCCTCCCTCTCCCCGCCCCCTCCCTCCCTCCCTCCCTCCCTCCCCCCCCCCCTCCCTCCCTGCCTGGCTGTCCCCTCCCTCCCTCCCTCCCTGCCTGGCTGTCTGTCCCCTCCCTCCCTCCCTCCCTCCCTGTCCGTCCCCTCCCCTCCCTCCCTCCCTCCCTGTCCCCTCCCTCCCTGCCTCCCTGTCCCCTCCCTCCCTCCCTCCCTCCCTGTCCCCTCCCTCCCTCCCTCCCTCCCTGTCTGTCCCCTCCCTCCCTGTCTGTCCCCTCCCTCCCTCCCTGTCTGTCCCCTCCCTCCCTGTCTGTCCCCTCCCTCCCTCCCTGTCTGTCCCCTCCCTCCCTGTCTGTCCCCTCCCTCCCTCCCTGTCTGTCCCCTCCCTCCCTCCCTGTCTGTCCCCTCCCTCCCTCCCTGTCTGTCCCCTCCCTCCCTCCCTCCCTGTCTGTCTGTCTGTCCCCTCCCTCCCTCCCTGTCTGTCCCCTCCCTCCCTCCCTCCCTCCCTCCCTGTCTGTCCCCTCCCTCCCTCCCTCCCTCCCTGTCTGTCCCCTCCCTCCCTCCCTCCCTCCCTCCCTCCCTCCCTGTCTGTCCCCTCCCTCCCTCCCTCCCTGTCTGTCCCCTCCCTCCCTCCCTCCCTCCCTGTCCCCTCCCTCCCTCCCTGTCCCCTCCCTCCCTCCCTGTCCCCTCCCTCCCTGGCTGTCTGTCCCCTCCCTCCCTCCCTCCCTCCCTCACTCCCTGGCCGACCCCTCCCTCCCTCCCTCCCTCCCTGGCCGTCCCCTCCCTCCCTCCCTCCCTCCCTGGCCGTCCCCTCCCTCCCTCCCTCCCTCCCTGGCCGTCCCCTCCCTCCCTCGCCGACCCCTCCCTCCCTCCCTTGCCGACCCCTCCCTCCCTCCCTTGCCGACCCCTCCCTCCCTCCCTCCCTCACTCCCTCCCTCCCTCACTCCCTCCCTCCCTCACTCCCTCCCTCACTCCCTGGCCGACCGCTCTCTCCCTCCCCCCCTGGCCGACCCCTCCCCCCCTCTCTTTCTGGCTGACCCCTCCTTCCCTCCCTCCCTCCCTGGCCGACTGCTCTGTCCCTCCCTCCCTGGCCGACCGCTCTGTCCCTCCCTCCCTGGCCGAACCCTCCCTCCCTCCCTCCCTCCCTGGCCGACCCCTCCCTCCCCCCCTGGCCGACCCCTCCCTCCCCCCCTGGCCGTCCCCTCCCTCCCTCCCTCCCTGGCCGTCCCCTCCCTCCCTCCCTCCCTCCCTCCCTGGCTGTCCCCTCCCTCCCTCCCTCCCTCCCTCCCTGGCTGTCCCCTCCCTCCCTCCCTGGCCGACCCATCCCTCCCTCCCTCCCTGGCCGACCGCTCTCTCCCTCCCCCCCTCTCTTTCTGGCTGACCCCTCCCTCCCCCCCTGGCCGACCCATCCCTCCCTCACTCCCTGGCCGACCCATCCCTCCCTCACTCCCTGGCCGACCCATCCCTCCCTCACTCCCTGGCCGTCCCCTCCCTCCCTCCCTCCCTCCCTGGCCGTCCCCTCCCTCCCTGGCCGTCCCCTCCCTCCCTCCCTCCCTCCCTGGCCGTCCCCTCCCTCCCTCCCTCCCTGGCCGTCCCCTCCCTCGCTCCCTCCCTCCCTGGCCGTCCCCTCCCTCCCTGGCCGTCCCCTCCCTCCCTCCCTCCCTCCCTCCCTGGCCGTCCCCTCCCTCCCTCCCTCCCTGGCCGTCCCCTCCCTCGCTCCCTCCCTCCCTGGCCGACCCCTCCCTCCCTCCCTGGCCGACCCCTCCCTCCCTCCCTCCCTGGCCGACCCCTCCCTCCCCTGGCCGACCGCTGTCTCCCTCCCTCCCTGGTTGTCCCCTCCCAGCTCCCTCCCTCCCCGCCCCCTCCCTCCCTCTCCCCGCCCCCTCCCTCCCTCTCCCCGCCCCCTCCCTCCCTCTCCCCGCCCCCTCCCTCCCTCTCCCCGCCCCCTCCCTCCCTCCCTCCCTCCCCGCCCCCTCCCTCCCTCCCCGCTCCCTCCCCGCCCCCTCCCTCCCTCCCTCCCTCCCTCCCTCCCTGCCTGGCTGTCCCCCCCCTCCCTCCCTGGCTGTCTGTCCCCTCCCTCCCTCCCTCCCTCCCTGGCTGTCTGTCCCCTCCCTCCCTGGCTGTCTGTCCCCTCCCTCCCTCCCTCCCTCCCTCCCTGTCCGTCCCCTCCCTCCCTCCCTCCCTGTCCGTCCCCTCCCTCCCTCCCTCCCTGTCCCCTCCCTCCCTGTCCCCTCCCTCCCTGTCCCCTCCCTCCCTGTCCCCTCCCTCCCTGCCTCCCTGTCCCTCCCTCCCTCCCTCCCTCCCTGTCCCCTCCCTCCCTCCCTGTCCCCTCCCTCCCTGTCCCCTCCCTCCCTCCCTCCCTGTCCCCTCCCTCCCTCCCTCCCTCCCTCCCTGTCTGTCCCCTCCCTCCCTCCCTGTCTGTCTGTCTGTCCCCTCCCTCCCTGTCTGTCCCCTCCCTCCCTCCCTCCCTCCCTGGCTGTCTGTCCCCTCCCTCCCTGGCTGTGTGTCTCCTCCCTCCCTCCCTGTCCCCTCCCTCCCTGGCTGTCTGTCCCCTCCCTCCCTCCCTCCCTCCCTCCCTGTCTGTCCCCTCCCTCCCTGGCTGTCTGTCCCCTCCCTCCCTCCCTCCCTCCCTGTCTGTCCCCTCCCTCCCTGGCTGTCTGTCCGCTCCCTCCCTCCCTCACTCCCTGGCCGACCCCTCCCTCCCTCACTCCCTGGCCGACCCCTCCCTCCCTCACTCCCTGGCCGTCCCCTCCCTCCCTCCCTCCCTCACTCCCTGGCCGTCCCCTCCCTCCCTCCCTCCCTCCCTGGCCGACCCCTCCCTCCCTCCCTTGCCGACCCCTCCCTCCCTCCCTTGCCGACCCCTCCCTCCCTCCCTCACTCCCTCCCTCACTCCCTGGCCAACCGCTCTCTCCCTCCCCCCCTGGCCGACCCCTCCCCCCCTCTCTTTCTGGCTGACCCCTCCTTCCCTCCCTCCCTCCCTGGCCGAACCCTCCCTCCCTCCCTGGCCGAACCCTCCCTCCCTCCCTCCCTCCCTCCCTCCCTGGCCGACCCCTCCCTCCCCCCCTGGCCGACCCCTCCCTCCCCTGGCCGACCGCTGTCTCCCTCCCTCCCTGGCTGTCCCCTCCCCGCCCCCTCCCTCCCTCCCTCCCTCCCCCTCCCTCCCTCCCTCCCTCCCTGCCCCCTCCCTCCCTCCCTCCCTCCCTGCCTGGCTGTCCCCTCCCTCCCTCGCTGTCCCCTCCCTCCCTCGCTGTCCCCTCCCTCCCTCCCTCCCTCCCTCCCTGGCTGTCTGTCCCCTCCCTCCCTGGCTGTCTGTCCCCTCCCTCCCTGTCCCCTCCCTCCTCCCTCCCTCCCTGCCTCCCTGTCCCCTCCCTCCCTCCCTCCCTCCCTGTCCCCTCCCTCCCTCCCTCCCTCCCTGTCCCCTCCCTGTCCCCTCCCTCCCTGTCCCCTCCCTCCCTCCCTCCCTGTCCCCTCCCTCCCTGTCCCCTCCCTCCCTGTCCCCTCCCTCCCTGTCCCCTCCCTCCCTCCCTCCCTGTCCCCTCCCTCCCTGTCCCCTCCCTCCCTGTCCCCTCCCTCCCTGTCCCCTCCCTCCCTCCCTCCCTGTCTGTCCCCTCCCTCCCTCCCTCCCTGTCTGTCCCCTCCCTCCCTCCCTCCCTGTCCCCTCCCTCCCTGTCTGTCCCCTCCCTCCCTCCCTGTCTGTCCCCTCCCTCCCTCCCTGTCTGTCCCCTCCCTCCCTCCCTCCCTCCCTGTCCCCTCCCTCCCTCCCTCCCTGTCCCCTCCCTCCCTCCCTCCCTGTCCCCTCCCTCCCTCCCTGTCTGTCCCCTCCCTCCCTGTCTGTCCCCTCCCTCCCTCCCTGTCTGTCCACTCCCTCCCTCCCTGTCTGTCCACTCCCTCCCTCCCTGTCTGTCCCCTCCCTCCCTCCCTCCCTGTCTGTCCCCTCCCTCCCTCCCTCCCTCCCTGTCCCCTCCCTCCCTCCCTGTCCCCTCCCTCCCTGTCTGTCCCCTCCCTCCCTCCCTGTCTGTCCCCTCCCTCCCTCCCTGTCTGTCCACTCCCTCCCTCCCTGTCTGTCCCCTCGCTCCCTCCCTCCCTCCCTGTCCCCTCCCTCCCTCCCTGTCTGTCCCCTCCCTCCCTCCCTCCCTCCCTCCCTGTCTGTCCCCTCCCTCCCTCCCTCCCTCCCTGTCTGTCCCCTCCCTCCCTCCCTGGCCGACCCCTCCCTCCCTCCCTGGCCGACCCCTCCCTCCCTCCCTCCCTCCCTCCCTGGCCGACCCCTCCCTCCCTCCCTGGCCGACCCCTCCCTCCCTCACTCCCTGGCCGACCCATCCCTCCCTCACTCCCTGGCCGACCCATCCCTCCCTCCCTCCCTGGCCGACCCCTCCCTCCCTCACTCCCTGGCCGACCCATCCCTCCCTCACTCCCTGGCCGACCCCTCCCTCCCTCACTCCCTGGCCGACCCCTCCCTCCCTCACTCCCTGGCCGACCCCTCCCTCCCTCACTCCCTGGCCGACCCATCCCTCCCTCCCTCCCTGGCCGTCCCCTCCCTCCCTCCCTCCCTGGCCGTCCCCTCCCTCCCTCCCTCCCTCCCTGGCCGTCCCCTCCCTCCCTCCCTCCCTCCCTGGCCGTCCCCTCCCTCCCTCCCTCCCTCCCTCCCTCCCTGGCCGTCCCCTCCCTCCCTCCCTCCCTCCCTCCCTGGCCGTCCCCTCCCTCCCTCCCTGGCTGTCCCCTCCCTCCCTCCCTGGCCGACCCATCCCTCCCCCCCTGGCCGACCCCTCCCTCCCTGGCCGACCCCTCCCTCCCTGGCCGACCCCTCCCTCCCCCCCTGGCCGACCCCTCCCTCCCCTGGCCGACCGCTGTCTCCCTCCCTCCCTGGTTGTCCCCTCCCAGCCCCCTCCCTCCCTCCCTCCCCCCTCCCTCCCCGCCCCCTCCCTCCCTCCCCCCTCCCTCCCCGCCCCCTCCCCCCTCCCTCCCCGCCCCCTCCCTCCCTCCCCCCTCCCTCCCCGCCCCCTCCCTCCCTCCCCGCCCCCTCCCTCCCTCCCTCCCTCCCTCCCCGCCCCCTCCCTCCCTCCCTCCCTCCCCGCCCCCTCCCTCCCTCCCTCCCTCCCCGCCCCCTCCCTCCCTCTCCCCCTCCTCCCTCCCTCTCCCCCTCCCTCCCTCTCCCCGCCCCCTCCCTCCCTCCCTCCCCGCCCCCTCCCTCCCTCCCCCCTCCCTCCCCGCCCCCTCCCTCCCTCCCTCCCCGCCCCCTCCCTCCCTCCCTCCCTCCCCGCCCCCTCCCTCCCTCCCCGCCCCCTCCCTCCCTCCCTCCCTCCCTCCCTCCCTCCCTGCCTGGCTGTCTGTCCCCTCCCTCCCTCCCCGCCCCCTCCCTGGCTGTCTGTCCCCTCCCTCCCTCCCTCCCTCCCTGTCCGTCCCCTCCCTCCCTCCCTCCCTCCCTGTCCCCTCCCTGTCCCCTCCCTCCCTGTCCCCTCCCTCCCTGTCCCCTCCCTCCCTGCCTCCCTGTCCCCTCCCTCCCTCCCTGTCCCCTCCCTCCCTCCCTCCCTCCCTGTCCCCTCCCTCCCTCCCTCCCTCCCTGTCCCCTCCCTCCCTCCCTCCCTCTCTGTCCCCTCCCTCCCTCCCTGTCCCCTCCCTCCCTCCCTCCCTCCCTCCCTGTCTGTCCCCTCCCTCCCTCCCTGTCTGTCTGTCCCCTCCCTCCCTCCCTGTCTGTCCCCTCCCTCCCTCCCTCCCTGTCTGTCTGTCCCCTCCCTCCCTCCCTCCCTCCCTGTCTGTCCCCTCCCTCCCTCCCTCCCTCCCTCCCTGTCTGTCCCCTCCCTCCCTCCCTCCCTCCCTGTCCCCTCCCTCCCTCCCTGTCCCCTCCCTCCCTGGCTGTCTGTCCCCTCCCTCCCTCCCTCCCTCCCTCCCTGTCTGTCCCCTCCCTCCCTCCCTCCCTCCCTCCCTGTCTGTCCCCTCCCTCCCTCCCTCCCTCCCTGGCTGTCCGCTCCCTCCCTCCCTCACTCCCTGGCCGACCCCTCCCTCCCTCACTCCCTGGCCGACCCCTCCCTCCCTCACTCCCTGGCCGACCCCTCACTCCCTGGCCGTCCCCTCCCTCCCTCCCTCCCTCCCTGGCCGACCCCTCCCTCCCTCCCTTGCCGACCCCTCCCTCCCTCCCTCCCTCACTCCCTCCCTCACTCCCTGGCCGACCGCTCTCTCCCTCCCCCCCTGGCCGACCCCTCCCCCCTCCCCCCCTGGCCGACCCCTCCCCCCCTCTCTTTCTGGCTGACCCCTACTTCCCTCCCTCCCTCCCTGGCCGACTGCTCTGTCCCTCCCTCCCTGGCCGACCGCTCTGTCCCTCCCTCCCTGGCCGACCCCTCCCTCCCTCCCTCCCTGGCCGAACCCTCCCTCCCTCCCTGGCCGAACCCTCCCTCCCTCCCTGGCCGACCCCTCCCTCCCCCCCTGGCCGACCCCTCCCTCCCTCCCTCCCTCCCTGTCTGTCTGTCCCCTCCCTCCCTCCCTGTCTGTCCCCTCCCTCCCTCCCTGTCTGTCTGTCCCCTCCCTCCCTCCCTGTCTGTCCCCTCCCTCCCTCCCTCCCTGTCTGTCTGTCCCCTCCCTCCCTCACTCCCTCCCTGTCTGTCCCCTCCCTCCCTCCCTGTCTGTCCCCTCCCTCCCTCCCTCCCTCCCTGTCTGTCCCCTCCCTCCCTCCCTCCCTCCCTGTCCCCTCCCTCCCTCCCTGTCCCCTCCCTCCCTGGCTGTCTGTCCCCTCCCTCCCTCCCTCCCTCCCTGTCTGTCTGTCCCCTCCCTCCCTCCCTCCCTCCCTGGCTGTCCGCTCCCTCCCTCCCTCACTCCCTGGCCGACCCCTCCCTCCCTCACTCCCTGGCCGACCCCTCCCTCCCTCACTCCCTGGCCGACCCCTCACTCCCTGGCCGTCCCCTCCCTCCCTCCCTCCCTCCCTGGCCGACCCCTCCCTCCCTCCCTTGCCGACCCCTCCCTCCCTCCCTCCCTCACTCCCTCCCTCACTCCCTGGC